>NC_047578.1:20093797-20215650 GCF_011004845.1 Esox lucius | reverse complement strand
GCCTACGACTATAAAGTCATTTCATTCAACACAATCTGATGAGGTGTGTCCAGTATCGAGGTAATATAAATAACAATATAATTAGATATTGGAATACTTTAAGAATATATATATATATATATATATATCTAGTTCACTTTATACTTCGGTCAACATGCTTTTTTAAATTTGGTGCAATGTGATGCATGTAAGTAAGTACTGTAAATGTAATGTACTGCCAGTGCCTTGCATACATGTTAAACGAACGTTCCATGGTCTACAGGAAACAGGTAGTAAAGGAGGCAAAATAACCTACTCGTACTATATGAAAAGTAAACATGCATAAACGGACAGAATAAATATTTCTATAATAAAATTAAATAAATACTGACCAGCAGATACTGTATGAAGATGTCCTGTTATCAGGATCAGCAGTACAAAAAAATACATAGCCCATGACCGTATTTTCACAAAGTTCGTAGAGAGGACAATATGTTGAAAGTTGTTATGAGCTTAACGCGTTTTTGAGCCAATGAGAATTTAGCTAGCATTAAGTGTCAGTAAAATCCGTCATGAACCAAATGTTAGAGGTTGAGTAAAGGAAACTGAAAGTACTTGTATGTATTGTCAACAAGCCCAAACCTGCTATTCGTCTGCGTTCACAAACTGCTCGGTTAAATATTTTGAGCAATCACTCTAGGTCTGATCGCACTCGAACTTTTTCCACATCTTTTCTGTTTGGTCAGTACACAAATGTATGGATAAAAAACGAACAAAATTGGGCTGCATGCGCAAATGCACACTTTTATGCCCAAAATAATGCCCTGGGTGTGCTGGGGGTCTGTTATATTCACCACTAACATTGATGGCGTTTGCTGATCAAGTGAATAAACTCTGATGCGCTAAAATATTATGACTACTCACAGGTGAAGCGAATAACACTGATCATCTAACAAGGGCACATGTCAAGGTCTGGGTAGATGGGATGGTAAGCAAACAATCCGTTCTCATAGTCAACGTGTTGAATGTAGGAGAAATGGCCAGGAGTAAAGACCTGAGTGAAATTGACAAGGGCCAAATTGTTATGGTCAAATGACTGGGCCAGAGCATCTCTGAAACAGCAAAGCTTGCGGGGTGCTCCCGGTCAGCAGCGGTGAGTACCTATGGTACAGTGGTTCGAGGAGGGACCAACCACAAACCGGCGACAGGGTATTGGGGGCCCAAAGGTCATTGATGCTTGAGTGCAACAAACGCTATCTGGTCTGGTCCGAACCTACAGAATGTCTATTTTGGCACAAGTCACAGAAAATGTCAATGATGGGAATAATGTGTCACAACACAGAGTGCATGGCACTCACATGGACGGGCATGTTGGTGTGCACCGTTTCCCTGGGGAAGTGACGGCAACAGGATGCACTGTGGGAAGACAACAAGTCGGTGGAGGGAGTGTAATGCTCTGGGCAACGTTCTGCTGGGAAACCTTGGGTCTGGGCATTCATGTGGACGTCAATTTGACAGGTGCCGCCTACCAAAATATTTTTGCAGACCAGATACACCCCTTCATGGAAAAGGTATTCCCTGATGGCAGTGGCCTCTTTCAGCAGGATAATTCTTCTTGCCACACTGCACACATTGTTCGGGAATGGTTTGAGGAACATGATGAAGAGTTCAAGGTGTTGCCCTGGCCTCCAAATTCCCCAGATCTCAACTGACTGAGTATCAGTGGGATGTGCTGGACCAACAAGTCCGATCCACAGTGGCTCCACCTTGCAACTTGCAGGACTTGAAGGATCTGCTTCTAATGTCTTGGTGCCAGATACCACAGGACACCTTCAGGGGTCTTGTGGAGTCCATGCCTCAGCAGGTTGGTGCAGTTTTGGTGGCATGCAGAGGACCAACAGCATATTAGGCAGATGGTCATAATGTTTTGGCTCATCAGGGTATGTCTTTAACTATTAACTAAATGTTTGTAAATGGTTTGTAATAGCAAATGTTTTGTTTGTAGGCCTACAATATGTCTTCGTGTTTGTTAACATTCAAGAATATGAAGGACAGCAAAGATTTCTAGGCCAGCAAGATCCCTCTTGGATATTGACGCTGAAGAGTGTTGAACATTCATTTCAGTTGTTATCATTTTGAGGCTTTTGTTCATGATTGTCCTGTTGATGTTGAATCTCTGTTCATATGTGATCACACACTTAAACAGATCAACTTCCCTAACAGGAATTCCCAACATAAAAATGAGTTTGTAAGTTTCAGTATATAACTGAGTGTATATGTGATTGATAAGGCACAAGGGGGTGTGGTATATACTCTGTATACAAAGGCTAAGAGCTGTTCTTAGGCACAACGCAAATTAACTGGTTTCTCTGTGGACACTAAAAATCCCATGGCAATTACTGTACAAGTAGGATTGTTAATCCAAACTATATCTTCAATTGGGCCCTCATTTTATTATCATGGCCACTTAGTTGTTTCAGCTTCCAGTGGGCTAATCAATTACGTTTTTATACTGGTCAATAGTCAAATCAATAGCCTGGGGAGACAATAACTGTGATGTCTTTGCACTGGCCTCCAGTCAGTTACAGAAAATATTTTAAAGTTGTGTTTCTGTATTGTAAAAATGTTCTTCTAATTTTTGAGATGCTGGATTTTTTATTTCCATGAACTGTAAACCATAATCATCAAGATTGAAACAAAAACATGTTTGAAATGTTTCCCTACGTTTATTGAATCTAGAATATACAGTATCTCACAAAAGTGAGTACACACCTCACATTTTTGTAAATATTTGATTATCTCTTTTCATGTAACAACACTGAACACTTGTATTACTTTCTCATGATTTGTGTATTAATTGCATTATGAACTCAATAAGCCTCTGTAAGAATTGTATTATGTTAATTGATTACAAAACTGCTAAACTGCTATTCAAAATTGAAATAAATGCACTGTGTTAGAATAGGCTGCAATTATTTTAGAATTTGAAATCTTTTTCCTATACAGGATTGTGGCACTAGGCCTGTACCTGTAACATCTATGGACACAGAGACAGATTGTGTCTCATTTTTGTTCCTTCCATTTGGAGAACAGAAATACAAATGGTATCTCAGATCAGGAGGTCTGTTGCCAGGATAGCATAGCGTCTTATTTTCATGTTTGTGTGATAACTAAATTTTTGTGCGTTTCTTGAGTAGAAGACAGAATATGTTTGGTAACGATTAGTTAGACGTATATAAGGGAGAAAGCAACAGTGTGATGGCAGAATAATAAATTACACTTAGCAAACTGTCTTGTTCCTGGTCAATTCATAAATTGGAGTAATGAACTGCAAATAACCATGTTTTCTTTCCTTCAAATGTTTATTGAAAAGTGGACTTTTCCACAGCATCTCTTAGCTCATTCACAGTAACAATTACAGTAATCTTACCTATCCACCTCTGGTTTCCCACAAACACAACTATTATCCTTCTTCCAGTCTATGGGACAAGCTGTCTAGTTCTGGAGTGCTGGTTTGTCCAAAAGAGACCTGGTTGAGGTGAAGCCTTTCCTGCTACTAGGAAAAGGACGTTACTATTGTACATCAATTATGTCTTATGGAATTAGGAACAATTTGAATGAGAAATGACCAAATTGATTTATACATTATAATAATGTTTTGTTTGTTCTGCTGATTAATTCATTTAATTAAACCTCTGTCTTCTTCCCTTAGACCCAGCAGCCACCTTCTGCAGTTCCTCTCTTCACCCACCAGAGGGCTCAGTCCAGAAGCCCCAGTGTGAGATCAACCCTTTCATGCCCCGCCCTCTAGTGTCCAATGACAGTCTTACTCACAGACCCCACCCACACCCCCATCTACCTGCAAGCTGATTGGTACTCTGCTGCCCTGCGCAGTCACCCAGCTTCATGAGTGCTCCTACAAAAACATAGGAACAACCTGGTAAAGAGCCAATGACTCAGTAGACCAGGGCCACCCTCAATGTCATCGGTGAGACTCAGTAGACCAGGGCCACCCTCAATGTCATTGGTGAGACTCAGTAGACCAGAGCCACCCTCAATGTCATCGGTGAGACTCAGTAGACCTGCTTTCTAAGACTAGGGGATGTTGCTCCTTTTAACTGATTCAGGGTCAATTATGACTGGGGTAGGGGAATATGATCCTAGATCTGTTATTAGGGGTGATTAGAATCTTAAACACAGTTATTCACATGCCATTCATGATGGGTCCTGATAGGAGAGTTAGTTTTATTTTCTAAACTTAAAATGAGATTTGCAAAATTCATCCTGGAATATGTCCTATATTCAAAAACATTTCTTTTGCGTCAATATTCCTAACGGAGTTTATTGCGACGATGATGAAAATGTATTGTTCTTATAAATACTGCCACACCTTTTTTTGTCAGTTGTACCTTATATGTATCGAAGTACATTTCCTAGCTTCAAAACGGACATGTGAGATATATGCCATTTGTGTTGTTTGTTGGTGAGATTCGGTGTTGAGCTCATTCTCTGAGATTCTTCAGTTGCTTGCGAGTTACTGGAAGCTGACATAGTTATATTTTATTCCTTGTGGAAAAAACGCACCAAGTGAAAATATTTGTAAACCTGAGTCAGAATTCTTGACTGCTTCACAGACACTACAAGCTTCAGTGCATTAATAATTTATACCAGTGTTTTGTTTTGTTGTATGTCTCCAAAAACATCCTTCCCATGAGTTCCCTGCGTTGTGTTTTATTTTTATCCTGTGAGTGGATTTTGGTGGAGAGAAGGGTCACTGGAGAGTTCAAGGTGCGATTTCGACAGAGCTATCAGTTTAGGCACTATAACTAACTTGTAATTGCTGTTTGAACACATCAATACATCTTTATTGACCATTCACTCTACTATTTACAATGACTATATTGTAAATAACAAAAACAGAAATACACCAAAATAAAACCAATGATCCAAAAGATGCAGATATCTTTTGTCCTCTCAAACTTCCATCCATCCATCCATCATCTTCCGCTTATCCGGGCCGGGTCGCGGGGGCAGCAGTCTAAGCAGGGATGCCCAGACTTCCCTCTCCCCAGACACTTCCTCCAGCTCTTCCGGAGGGACACCGAGGCGTTCCCAGGCCAGCCGAGAGACATAGTCTCTACTCTGAGCTCCTCCCGGGTGACCGAGCTTCTCACCCTATCTCTAAGGGATCGCCCAGCCACCCTGCGGGAAAAACTCACTCGGCCGCCTGTATCCGGGATCTTGTCCTTTCGGTCATGACCCAAAGCTCATGACCATAGGTGAGAGTAGGAACGTAGATTGACCGGTAAATCGAGAGCTTCGCCTTGCGGCTCAGCTCTTTCTTCACCACGACAGACCGATACATCGACTGCATTACTGCAGAAGCTGCACCAATCCGTCTGTCAATCTCCCGTTCCATCCTTCCCTCACTCGTGAACAAGACCCCTAGATACTTAAACTCCTCCACTTGAGGCAGGCACTCTCCACCAAGCTGAAGTGGGCAAGCCACCCTTTTCCGACTGAGGACCATGGCCTCGGATTTGGAGGTACTGATTTTCATCCCCACCGCTTCACACTCGGCTGCAAACCGTCCCAGCGCATGCTGAAGGTCCTGGTTTGAAGGGGCCAACATGACAACATCATCCGCAAAGAGCAGAGACGAAATCGTGTGGTCCCCAAACCTGATACCCTCCGGCTCCTGGCTGCGCCTAGAAATCTTGTCCATAAAAATTACGAACAGAACCGGTGACAAAGGGCAGCCCTGCCGGAGTCCAACATGCACTGGGAACAAGTCTGACTTACTGCCGGCAATGCGGACCAAGCTCCTGCTTCGGTCGTACAGGGACCTGACAGCCCTTAGCAAAGGACCCAGGACCCCATATTCCCCAAGCACCCTCCACAGGATGCCGCGAGGGACACAGTCTAATGCCTTCTCCAAATCCACAAAACACATGTGGATTGGTTGGGCAAACTCCCATGAACCCTCCAACACCCCGTAGAGGGTATAGAGCTGGTCCAGTGTTCCACGGCCTGGACGAAAACCACACTGTTCCTCCTGAATCCGAGGTTCTACTATCGGGTTCCTCTCAAACTTATTATATACAAACAACCCGATACACAAACAACCCAATACCCATTTACTGTAAAAACAAGATTTTTGTCATTGTAGATTTCAGTTAAATAGATTTTCATGAGGTAGTCCTGTTTTAATGTACTTTGTGTCTAGATGCACATCACTTCAACCATAGGTGTTGCTAAGATCACAATACATTTGGGGCTTAGCCCCCCCACCACCCCTACCCTCTATTATTATTTTTTTGGTCAATCTAAGATCTGGGGCTATTCATAAAAGAACCAGGGCTATAGCCCCTGAGGCCCAGGCCTAACAACTTCAACTTTCACTGTAGTCTTTTCTCTCTTGTCTGTGATTCTCCCCTGTGAAGACAGAAAAGTGTTCTCTTAATTCCGTATCAAAAATGAAACATGGACTGAAAAGAATCGCCTAAATCCTTGAGATTTGATTCTTAGAACCTTCTACATTAATTTAATCTACATTAATTCAAACATTATTACATGAAATTAAGTGATGGGGACAAAGTTTACATTTCAAAGACCGATAGACATCCATGAGATATATTTACCTGTTTGATATTGGTAACAGATAGAGACCTCATGCTTTTGGAGCAGTGTTGTTGGAGGAGTTGGAACCATCATCAGAAGCTACAAGCAAACAGGCAAAACTACACTTTAAAACAGGTACAGTCAAGCAAAATAAATCCAAAAAGACATAAATGTTTAATAAATGGTTTGATTTCTTTTTCTGTGTAAACTTTAGAATAAGAAACAACATGAAGGCTCTTACTGTTAGCTGGAATGAAGCCTGAAACACAGAAGAACATGATGTTACTGAGTCTGATAATTGGTATGATACAAATCAACAGTTTTTTGAAGACTGCATTTCTACTCCAGAAACATCATGTAAAACATGGCAACACAACTCTGTATTTAGGTGAACCAAACAGCCCTTACCTTTATCTTAACTAAATACAAATGCACACAATAAAAACACATGATAAATACTGCACTACTTCATCACTAGAGAATTAATAAATGTCTGATTATAATACGGTTACAGTAAGTGCAGTGTGCAATGCTAACGTTTTAGCGTTGGACACTGACGGGCCAGTTGGTCTGAAATCTATTGGCATTATCGCATTAAAATGTGTCTGTACCGCTTCTTCTCCCCACATCCATATGTGCCGTCACAAGAAGGTTTGCGGTGTCTCCCAGAACAGTCTCAAGAGCATGGAGGAGATACCAGGCAACAGGCCATTACACGAAGAGAGCTGGACAGGACCATAGAACTGCATCAACCCAGCAGCAGGACTGGTATCCGCTCCTTTGTGTAAGGAGGAACAGGAGAACCTTGAGGGTGGCATGACGGCCCAATGTCCTCTAGTTAGACCTGTTCTTTACAATCACCCATCCCCGGGGAAGGACCTGTCTGACCCCCTGACCATCAGCACCGGCTACCCTCAAGGCTAAGTCCTGTCCCCCCTACTCTTCTCCCTGCACACCAGCAGCTGTACAACTTGGAACTCAATGTCTTAAAGACAGTGGAGATGACAGTGGACTTCAGGAGAAACCCAGCTGCCCTCTCCCTCATCTCCATGGGTTGCTCCCGAGTCAACTCTCTGGAGTCCTTTCGCTTTCTGGACACCACCATCGCCCAGAACCTCAAGTGCAAGCTGAACATCACCTCGCTTACAAAGAATGCACAGCAGAGGACGTACTTCCTGCAGCAGCTAAAAAAAGTTCAACCTGCCAAAGACTATGATGGTGCCTATCTACAATGCCATCAGAGTCCATCTTGACCTCCTCCATCACCGTCTGGTACACTGGAACCACTGCCAAAGACAAGGGCAGGCTGCAACGCATCATCCGCTCTGCAGGGAGGGTGATTGGCTGTAACCTGCCATCTCTACAAGACCTACACACCTCCAGGACGTGGAGGCAAGTGGCAAAGATTGGGGCTGATCCCTCTTACCCTGGAAATGGACTATCCAGAGCTCTACCCTCTGGCAGAAAGCAGAGATCTATTCAGGACCAAAACCACTCGCCACAAGAACAGTATCTTTCCTACACCAGTAGGCCTCAAGAACATGCCCCCAGAGCCAAACTGACTACAACCAGTTCCCCACATACACTCACAACCCTCAACTTGCACCTTTACACAATTATTAAGTGTTCCCTTAATTTTTTTGTGTATATACTTTTCTCTCCTAAGCAAGAATAAATTAAATATGTTATTGATCTTAAGATTAATGCCATGGACGGTTCTATTATAGAAAGTGCTCTGGCTAACCAATATTTCTGTATTTGGTAAGATGAATGTCTTTCATTCAAAACACATATTAATGAATTGCTGAAGAGGTTAAGGATTAAAATGGGTTTATTTTATAGAAGCAAAGTGTGCTGATCTTACTATCACTGAATTGATTGTTGAAACTACTTTTACGTCGGTGCTGGATTATGGTGATCTGCTTTACATGCATGCATCGGCTTCGGTTTTAAAACCTTTAGATGCAGTCTATCAATCAGCCTTGTGTTTTGTTACTGGTGCCGATATTTGCACACATGGTGTGCTGTGCTTGACCACTGGGTTCAGTAAAACACTGCCAGGTCTGTATATGTCGAGCTGCCCAAGTTGTATTTGAGTCCTGTGTGCCAGCACCGTGTTATACAATTCATTTTATATATTTTTATGTAGATGGCAGTGTTGCTTTTCATTCTTTTCCTATATAGTTTGCTTTTGGTTTTTAAGTTCCGTCTGTGTGTATTTTGTTTGACCATTTCAGAATTTGGTATCTTTTGGTTGGTTGGGACTCTGGTTTCCTGGCTGATAATCGTACATATGGCTTTAGTGTATAAGCTACCAAGCTATCTTACCACCAAGTTAAACTGGAGAAGTGGGGGTTATCAAACATGCTCTCAAGATTGGCTGACATTAGAGATCCCTCAGGTTAATTCAGAGTTGGGAACATTTTTATTAGTTATTTGTAATTGACTTGTATTTTAATTTCTTTTAACTTTTAAGTACAAGGCTCAGATGTAAAAGAGACTCAGACTGATTTCTCTGTATAAATAAAGGACAAGTAAATAAAATAAAAAGAGTTGCTAGCTATTTTCTGATGTATTAATTCAGGGTTCACATTAGAAAAGTGAAGAGGCCCAGTCAATTATGGGATGGTTATGAATAACTGTAGCGTTACAGCCCAATCAAATAGTAAACACCACTGTACATATGACAATAGAAAGATTCTCTCCTCACTCACCTTTCTTGCTCTTCTTCCAATTGACGACCCCAATAACAGCAGCACCTATGGCCAGGAGGCGAACTTTCACCACTCTAATGATGTGGCCAATGGATAGGTATGTGGGTGGGTCTGTGATAATCACAAAAGAGCATTTAAAATGTCATTTGGTGTTTGAAGTTGACACAAAAACAGGACTCTTGTGGGATCTGTGGAATTCATGAAAGAATGGGAGTAAAAATGCAGAGTCAAGTGGAGGAAAGGACAAGGCAGGATTGTTCCCTGTCAGTTTGGCCCTGTCCGGAGTTATTTTCAGACATTATGTCTCTAGATTCACCCCGTCTCAGTCCCTAGTGTTATGTTGCTATAGTATTTTACTGGGGCTCTAGGGTCAGTCTGTCCTGACTCAGTGCAATTCACATTTGCTATGCTTTGCAACCCAGCACTGTGAGAAATTATGTAAATATGTAACTATTTTGGAAAATTGCATTTAGTATGAACAGATCAGCAGAATTATTACATTCAATAACAACATATCCAAGTGCTATTGGTCCTTAATGACTTGCGACTTCTGTTCAGTGTAAAAATATGAGAAGTGCCTTTTACCTGCCATCAGAAACTGGCCACCAGAGTCAGTTATGAGCGGGTCAATTATGAACATAATAATAGTTAAATAGAGTGGCTGTTTGCCAGGGCGTTGTGGTCGGGGATGGAGGGGAGGCATTTCTGCAACCAACTTTCCATCCATGATTTCAAGTTTTATTCCGGCAAACTTAAAAGTTAGACATTTTGTTTTTGTGGAATTGTGTAATTTAGACAGGCATTTTCTGTTTTTGTAAAGTTAACCTCAACCTTCATCTTAATCTTAACCTCAGTACTATGATGCCTAACCCTAAAAGTATTCTTAACCCTAATGCCAGGCCTGTCTAAGTTAAACCTTAACCGTTAACAGTAAATGTTATTTGAAACAAGACGTTTTTCATTTTCAATCCATTACGTTAAGGACCATCACAATATGTAAAATGCTTTTTGGTAGCCACTGTGCCTCAATTTATTGTTGTTGTTGTTATTTGTATAAGCGCTTTATGACAACTGCTGATCAGGAAGTCATTTTTCCTCATGCCAACCTTTCACTTGCTAGCTATTTTTTTATGTATTAATTCGGGGTTCATTTGAAAAGTAAAGAGGCCCAGTTCAGTATGGGATGGTTAGGAATAAGTGTAGCATTATGGCCCCAAGTAATAGTAAAAACCCTGTACATATGACAATAAAAACAGGATTCCCTCTCCTCACTCACCTTTCTTGCTCTTCTTCTTCCAGATGACGACTACAATAATAACAGCAGCACCTATGGCCAGGAGGCCAGCTACCACCACTCCAATGATGGGGCCAATGGAGGTTGGGTCTGTGATAATCACAAAAGAGCATTTACAATGTTGGAGTTAGAAGCTGACACAAAAACAGGACTCCTGTGGGTCTGGTGGGTTCTGTGGAATTCATGAATGGGAGTACAATTCTACAGTCAAGTTGGGGAAAATACAAGGCAGGATAATTTCCTGGCAGTTTGATCCTGTCCGGAGTTATTTTCAGACACAGGGTCTCCAGATTCACCCGTCTCAGTCTCTAGATTTACGCTGCTATAATATTGTGCTGGGGCTATAGGGTCTGTCCTATCTCAGTCCTTTTTACGTTGAATTAGTTTAGGTGACAGGAACAATGGTCAGTCTGAATCACATGCTGAGGTAACCTTTTGGATCCAGGGAGTTCTCCATCTAATTTTGTCCTGTAGAATATTAAAAGGGAAGGAGACCATAAAGCATGTCTAAAGACAACCTCACCCTGATGACTCCTAGACTCCAAAGTCCTCCTAGTTCTGTTGGGGATCTAGTTGCTACCTGATGATTCCTGCTGTCACTGTCCATAGACCACCTGGTTAAGAAGCTAATCTGAATTCTGCCTAAAGACTCTGGATTAGAGGTTTTCAGAGATGTATTCAAAATCCAATTATCCAAGACAAGATCCGTTATCTGAATCGTGGGAACCCAAGTCAGAACAAGCATGCTGGCCACAGATCTCGGATTGGTGTGATAGTATGTGAAATACCGGCTGTATCTGAAATTATATTATAAGAAAAAAAATATGTATAATTAATATTTGGTATGCTTTGCATTCCATAAATAGTTGAGGTTATGTTTTTGTAAACTTAACCTCAACCTTCATCTTAACCCTAAACTCAGTACTGTGATACCTTACCTTGACTGTAACCTAACTGTAAACATATTACTAACCCTAACGCCAGTACCATCATGCCTATCCTTAACCCATAGTTAACGTAACCATTAATCGTAAATGTTATTCGTAACAAGGGTTTTTTCCCTTTTCAATTAATTACGTTAAGAACCAACATAAGAGCAAAATGTTCAGGAGCAATTTAATAGCGAGTCATAAAGGACCAACAGCACTGGGGATATGTTGATAAGAAATGCAATTCAACTGATTTATGTTCATACTGAACGTACTCACGCTTTTTAGATTAGTTGTATTTGAACATCATTCCTTAGAAGTATGGTTGAAATTCTAGGTACAGTAAGGAGGCCTGCAAGTTCATGTAATGATTTGTCTCTGAGGGGTATTCAGTCCTCTTCTGGCTATGCCAGGTGATTATTATAAAACTACAGAACCTTTTGGGACACAAATGTTTTTGGATGTTAAGATGACCAGCAGGCAGAGAAGATGATCTGAGCAGGGCAGGCGGAGCAGGCCCAGTTTGACTGGAGCGTGGAGTAAAACTGGAGCCGGCCAGAAGGCTGTCACTCAGTATTGATCCAGTAATGCTCACTTCACGTTATCAGGGCATGTTTGGCATCGCACACATTTGTAGAATACATGTGGGCTGCTCGAATCGTTGATGAACCTGTCATGGCGTTTGTGAATTACTTTCATAAAGAAACTCATGAAACACACAGGTGTAATGAAGATGACTTACAGAGATTAGGAGGATCAATAGTAGGTTTATCATCTTATTTTGGTGCTAATTTAATCGTATTATTGGGTTAATATTGCATATAGAATGAGAATAACTAGTAGCAAAACTTAGCTGGAGAAAAAAGCCTTACAAAATGACTATCCTGTCTGTAATGTCCAGGTAACCTGGAGGGAGAAAGAAACCAGACCCTAAATGAACTGCGTTGGCTAGAGGTCCTGGTGGAGATACAGAGTACATA
The DNA here is from genome assembly GCF_011004845.1 of Esox lucius. Lineage (NCBI taxonomy): Eukaryota > Metazoa > Chordata > Actinopteri > Esociformes > Esocidae > Esox > Esox lucius. The sequence continues at coordinate 20,203,133 of NC_047578.1, read as the reverse complement.
AGAAAATAAAGTATTGGAGAAACAAGGAACTGAGGAACAACGGTACTTCTCAGAAATTATGTTAGTAAGTAACTATTTTGTAAAGAGACATTACATTCAGTATGAACATAAATCGGTGCAATTACATTCCCTATCAACATATCCCCAGTGTTATTGGTCCTTAATGACAACACCCTTGCAAACAGCCCCTCTATTAAACTATTAATATCTTTATAACTGCCCCTGCCGGACAGTTTCTGATGGCAGGTAAACGGCACTTCTCATATGTTGACACTGAACGTGATTTCAAGTCATTAAGGACCAAAAGAACAGGGTTTATGCTACTATTGAACATAACAGCATTGATGATATGTTCATACTAAATGCAATCATGTTTTCCAAAATCTTAAAAAATACGTAATTCTTACGATGCTGCTTTGAGAATTTCAAAACAAACAGCTGCAGACATGGCTTTCTCCCAAAGAGCTCCCTTATTGTGTAAGGATCTATCGATCCATTTGAGAAATGCCTCATTTACAATCTTTAAGCATCTCTTCAGTAGGGTCAATGATTAAGTGTAGTCTGGTGTTTCTGCTTTCTGTTGGGGGGAATGTCCTCTAGTCCAAACCCTGGGTGGTCACTGTCCACAGCCCTCCTGGTCATCCCTGTCTGCCTGGTTGTTCAGATGGATTCTGCCTAAAACTCTGGACACAGTCTACCTGTATTACTGACCCACTGGTCATCTGAACATGGATATTGCAAAAAAACTTCAATTTTAGAATCTTCGCTTCTTGCGAGTTAGGCTCCTCTCTAGGTTTCTTCCAACCCTACCAGGGAGTTTTTCCTAGTCACTGTGAATTTGTTGTTGTTGCTCTTTGCAGTTTCAGCCTGGATGTCTGTATAAGCACTTTGACAACTGCTGATGCAAAAAGGGCTTGTAAAATACATTATAGTAATCGATCAAAGTATTTTTCAGACAAATCAGGAAGTTATATTTTACTCATGCCAACATCTACTAGGAGAAACACACATTGGTTATTGTTTCAGTGTCATAATAATGAACTCCAAACATGTCTATGTTCATGTCAAAATAAGAATTCACAGGGTCATGGTCAGTGTGAATATAGTATACCATCAACAAGGTAGTGTTACCAAACAGAGTGCTCAGAAACTAGGAATATTATCAGGAGGGTTTGTTGGGTCTAATGAGTGTCAGTAAATCTCTATCTTACCCCGGTTCGTCTGGATCTCAGACTCAGTCAGATCCTTGATGAAGTCCTTGTTGATACCAGAGACCTGAACCACACACTGATACTTGTTGTTCTTCCACTCCTCAGGCTTCACTGTCAGAAGGACACTTTTCTGGAATGTTCCATCTCCATTAGGGAGAGTATGTCCAGTCTCCACATCCTCATGCTGAAATGGTCCATCTTTCTGCCACAAAATGTTGACTTCACTGGGGTAGAAACCTGTAGCGTGGCAGGTCACTGGAGAGGAGGGGGTCTTCTGGAGCAGAGACACTGATGGAGGGACTGGAGAGAAGGAGAGGGGGGGTAGAGAAAGAGATATGAGGAGTGAAGGGAGGGAAACAAATGTCAGACAGAGGAAAGGTCAAGGTAAGAGGGAAAACATCAAGGAGTGGAGCAACAGAAAGTTAAAACAAATGTTATGTTGTTAGACTTAAATGCATTTTCTGACTTAAATGACATGAACTAAAAGGGCCCTGTGTAGAATCCTGCCTCGGAACAATAACAACTTGTCTCTCCCTCCTCTTCTGTTACCAAACGAGACCAGAGTAGTGCTAGTTAGTCCCGGGTGGTTTAGGGTGAGAAGGACAGTACCACAGGTGTCTACAGCCAGTATAAGGAGATGTCCCTGAACTGATAGAGGGACTGGCAAGAATGTTTAAATGGGGAATGTCAGTCACTGATTCATTTTGTAGAAAAAGATTTGGAACATTAACTTTAAACATTAACTGCATATATCTACTGGTTATTTTGCTTGTTGTTATGCTAGTTTTACAGTGCAAATCTTAGGCAGGATATTGCCCCTTTAAATGGATTTTTTTATTTTTAATGAGAATACTATAGGCCAATTACATGAACAGAATAATTTATTAAATGAGACAATATAATATTGGGATTCACTCTGTGGAGTAAATTAATATTCTCTTAATTTTTTGTACCTGTCCTCATTTGACTGGTCTCCTCATATTCCAGATACTTCTTCAGCCACTCAATACACTCCTGGGTGAAATAGTTTTTAAGGTAGTCATTGTCAGCTTTGTCACTGTCCCACTTGTTCTTGGTGATGAATGCCTGTGGTTTTGGAGCGATCCATGACAATGTCTTCAGGTCCAATGAGATGAAGTTTTCTCCATCATATCCATACTGGTCAAAACCCTGTATGACTCCAGTCTCATCATCCCAATCACATCCATACATCCACTGGAATACATGTACACCTGAGAGAGAGACAGAGATACCATCAACACTGTACATTGCTACATTGTTCTTCAGATTCAAAGTGATGTCATCATTGGTTGCAGGCCAGCTGACAGTCTTGCCTGGGCCTGGGACGAGATCATCTTAGATGGGCCCCCCCACGCCCAGATCTCTCCTTTTCCTTTGCTCTTCCTCTCCTCTGCTCTTCCACAAAAAGGGCTATTTTTCTGGACCCGTTTGTCCCCCCCTATCGGTGGTTGTGATTGGTTGTTTAGTACAATAGTAAAACACAGAAATCTGTGATTGACATTTATTTTTAAGTAATAATGATACAGCTCAGACCCAATAGTGTGATGATGCCATTCCTTCACCACATACAGGTGCATCAAAAAATATATATAGTAGAACATTTCCATAATTCAAATCAAAAAGACCTTCATATATACTATATTCATTACAGATAAAGTGAAACATTTCAATACTTTTTTGTTTCAGTCATGATGATTACGGTTTACAGCTCATGGAAATAAAAAATCCAGTATTTCAAAATATTAAAATAAAAGTTTTATAATACAGAAATGTCAACCCGAGAAGAGCTATAATAACCTAATTAACTCAAAATGACCTCCAAACGTTTCCTAAGTATGTACATTTAGTAACTTTTTAAGCCGTAATCATCAAGATTGATGATAATGGAAAATGTAGTTTTCCACGATATAATTTTTTTTTTAGATGCACCTGTGGACAGAGAGACAGAGCTGATGAAGAGACAGCGAGTGAGAAGGGGAGGGAATGGATCTATTCTATACCAGAGGATTTTGGGCTGGTTTCAGAGATTTAATTTCAGAGCGGCAATAGCAGCCATGGTAGTAAACTGGAAGTAAGCAAAAACGGCAGATTTAAACCAGTGAGTGTTGAGATATTTTGTCAGACATTTGAGCAAGGAGCACTGTAGCTCCATCACCACGGTGACCATCTGCTCGTAAAATTGCTGTGTAATATTTGTGTTTCAATTGAATAATACAGGCTAACAAATAACATCTTACTAGCTAGTAATAAATATATTATTTGATAAAAGATTAGCATGTAACGGTCCCAGCCAGGCAGGACCATTCTGGTTTTTGTTTTCTGTGTGTTCTGTATTTATCATGTCCTTCTTTGGTCTTTCCTGTTCCTGGTTCAGTTGATTAGTTATATGCTGTTCACCTGTGTATAGCCCTCACCCGTTTCTGTTCCCTTCGTTGGTCTGTGTATTTAGTTCAGTCATTTTCTCCCTGTACTTGTTGATCATTGTTATATTGTTGTGTTCCTGCATGTATCGTGTTTACTTTCTTTGTTCTTTTATTTTCTATTACAGATCTTTGTATTTCTAGTGCACAGCGCTTGGTTTTGGTTGTGGTTTGGGGGAAAACACTTTTGGCAGTTAAGTGGCCGGTAGATTTTTGTATATTTATGTACATGCGTGTTTTTTTTTATTTGGAGCAATATAATTGGCTATATTGCTTGACTGGCCTTAGTGCTTATCAATTGTCTTGAATGTGGATCTATCCCGAATGGATCATGTTGAGCAAAGATGGTTCCATCTACCATGTTTAATGTAGATCTATCCAAACTAGATCATGTTGAGCAGAGCTGGTTTTATCTACTGTGTTTAATGTAGATCAATCCAGACTAATCATGTTGACTAGAGCAGGTTCTAGCTACTGTGTTGAAAATACATTGTTTAGTACAGTGCTGTTGTTCTTAATAATGGATGTTGTTATAAGACTTTCTTTGTCAAGGAGGAGTGTGAATAAATAAAGCTAGGTTGATAAATTAAGGCTTTGGGGGTAGACAGGTAGACAGGAAGTGAGAGAGGAGTCCCTGTTCAGTCAGGAACTACTGCAGAAATGGAGGCAATTACATGACTAACAGTATCTATCCATTACACGTGTGTGTGTGTCTCCCATGACAGGCCTGATTCCACAATGTGTTTCTGAATCATTAGAGCAGAGAAGACCATTAATCAATCATCAATATCATCATCAGGTGTTTCTGCTGAGAACTTCAAACAGAGTTATATATGGAAGGCCAAGTGACACTTTGATTACAGCCAGTCTAGCAGGTCAATGGGTGACCACAGGTCAGTGGTGTGAATAACACATAATCACATACTGAAGCATCAGCAGAGTGTGGTGAAAGCTGGTAGGGGGCGCTGCAGTTCAGTCAGTGTTGAGTCTGAACTACTGTAGATCAGACTATTGGTTTTTACATTGTATATTAATGACAATACATAAGGGTGTGATAAAGAGTTATGGGGTGTGTTTGACTGTCTTTGTGCACATACCTGTAGACATGGATTGGTTAAATCGATCCTTTGCTACTTGAATGTTGATTTTGAAGACCTGATGTAGATTATTACCAGTCTGAGTCTGACTGTCCCAGTAGTCTGGTCCAACTCTTTTAATCCACTCAGTCTTGGGGACTGCAGTCCTGTTTTTGCTGTCAAAGTAGATAAACATAACATTGTCTACCAGACCCACTGTAGTGAATTCTGGGAAGTTAATATCACCTGAGACTCCTGTGTAGAAGTATTTCAGAGAGTGGGTGGCTGTGGACAACAACAGAGAAAATAGATAATTCAATACATTTGCTTTTCATTTATGGATCAGACAATGTTGAACCAATAAATAAATGATGTTTAATCAAAGCGTTATCTTGAAACATTTTAGCATACAGAGATGTAGACACTACAGAGATGTTGATGTCTTACGTGAGATTGGCAACATTACATACTGGAGGTCAAGAAAGAAAGGTAATGTAATAGTTAAATATAGGTAATAGTTAAGTTCATAATTTGGATGTTTAGCCAAATATGTTCTGTCTATTGAAACCCTACACTATGCTATTGTATTTATTTTTCTTTGTAAAGCACATTGAATTGCTTCTACAGTTGCATGCCCCGACAGAAATTGTGAAATTATTGCACTGATTTTGAAACTGATTTTGAAATGTTAAAACTGTATTTTATTTAAGGATAGCGATCATATGAAGCCATTTATTATCACATAGTTGTTTGGCTCCTTTTTTGAATCATAATGGTAACAGAAATTACGCAAATTAAGCATATTTTTTTTACTTTTTCAACTTCATCACATTAGCATTGGAAATTAAGCGCAACATGACTAGATTGAAAGGACAGTACACATTCATAAGACATAATTATCCCCCATTCTATTGTTAATGGCCTACGACTATAAAGTAATTTCATTCAACACAATCTGATGAGGTGTGTCCAGTATCGAGGTAATATAAATAACAATATAATTAGATATTGGAATACTTTAAGAATATATATATATATATATATATATCTAGTTCGCTTTATACTTCGGTCAACATGCTTTTTTAAATTTGGTGCAATGTGATGCATGTAAGTAAGTACTGTAAATGTAATGTACTGCCAGTGCCTTGCATACATGTTAAACCAACGTTCCATGGTCTACAGGAAATAGTTAGCAAAGGAGGCAAAATAACCTACTCGTACTATATGAAAAGTAAACATACATTAACGGACAGAATAAATATTTCTATAATAAAATTAAATAAATACTGACCAGCAGATACTGTATGAAGATGTCCTATTATCAGGATCAGCAGTACAAAAAAATACATAGCCCATGACCGTATTTTCACAAAGTTCGTAGAGAGGACAATATGCTGAAAGTTGTTATGAGCTTAACGCGTTTTTGAGCCAATGAGAATTTAGCTAGCATTAAGTGTCAGTAAAATCCGTCATGAATCAAATGTTAGAGGTTGAGTAAAGGAAACTGAAAGTACTTGTATGTATTGTCAACAAGCCCACACCTGCTATTCGTCTGCGTTCACAAACTGCTCGGTTAAATATTTTGAGCAATCACTCTAGGTCTGATCGCACTCGATCTTTTTCCAGATATTTTCTGGTTGGTCAGTACACAAATATATGGATAAAAAACGAAACAAAATTGGGCTGCCTGTTATATTCACCACTAACACTGATGGCGTTTGCTGATCAAGTGAATAAACTCTGATGTGCTAAAATATTATGACTACTCACAGGTGAAGCGAATAACACTGATCATCTAACAAGGGCAGGTCAAGGTCTGGGTAGATGGGATGGTAAGCAAACATTAGTTCTCATAGTCAACGTGTTGGATGTAGGAGAAATGGCCAGGAGTAAAGACCTGAGTGAAATTGACAAGGGCCAAATTGTTATGGTCAAATGACTGAAACAGCAAAGCTTGCGGGGTGCTCCCGGTCAGCAGCGGTGAGTACCTATGGTACAGTGGTTCGAGGAGGGACCAACCACAAACCGGCGACAGGTTAATGTGGGCCCAAAGCTCATTGATGCTTGAGTGCAACAAACGCTATCTGGTCTGGTCCGAACCTACAGAATGTCTGTTTAGGAACAAGTCACAGAAAATGTCAATGATGGGAATAATGTGTCACAACACAGAGTGAAAGGCACTCACATGGACGGGCATGTAGGTGTGCACCGTTTCCCTGGGGAAGTGACGACAACAGGATGCACTGTGGGAAGACAACAAGTCGGTGGAGGGAGTGTAATGCTCTGGGCAATGTTCTACTGCAAAACCCTGGGTCCGGGCATTCACGTGGACGTCAATTTGACAGATGCTGCCTACCTAAACATTGTTGCAGAACAGCTACACCCTTTCATGGCAATGGTATTCCCTGATGGCAGTGGCCTCTTTCAGCAGGATAATTCTCCTTGCCACACTACACATTGTTCAGGAATGGTTTGAGGAACATGATGAAGAGTTCAAGGTGTTGTCCTGGCCTCCAAATTCCCCAGATCTCAATCCGACTGAGTATCTGTGGGATGTGCTGGACCAACAAGTCTGATCCATGGAGGCTCCACCTTGCAACTTGCAGGACTTGAAGGATCTGCTGCTAATGTCTTGATGCCAGATACCACAGGACACCTGTAGGGGTCTTGTGGAGTCCATGCCTCAGCAGGTTGGTGCAGTTTTGGTGGCATGCAGAGGACCAACAGCATATTAGGCTCATCAGGGTATGTCTTTAACTATTAACTAAATATTTGTAAATGGTTTGTAATAGCAAATGATTTGATTGTAGGCCTACAATATGTCTTCGTTTTTGGCCAGCAAGATCCCTCTTGGATATTGACACTGAAGATTGTTGAAGATTCATTTCAGTTCTTATCATCTCTTAGCCTCTGTATACAAAGGCTAAGAGATATTCTTAGGCACGACGCAACTGAACTGGTTTCTCTGTGATCACAAAAAATCCCATGGCAATTACTGTAGAAGTAGGATTGGGCTCTCATTTTATTATCATGGCCACTTAGTTGTTTCAGCTTCCAGTGGGCTAATCAATTACGTTTTTATACTGGTCAATAGTCAAATCAATAGCCTGGGGAGACAATAACTGTGATGTCTTTGCACTGGCCTCCAGTCAGTTACAGAAGATATTTTTAAGTTGTGTTTTCTGTATTGTACATTTTTTCTTCTAATATTTTGAGATGCTGGATTTTTTATTTCCATGAACTGAATTTTCCATAAACCATAATCATCAAGATTGAAACAAAAACATGTTTGAAATGTTTCACTACGTTTATTGAATCTAGAATCTACAGTATCTCACAAAAGTGAGTACAACCCTCACATTTTTGTAAATATTTGATTATATCTTTTCATGTAACAACACTGAAGAAATGACACTTTGTTACATTGTAAAGTAGTGAGTGTACAGCTTGTATAACAGTGTAAATTTGCTGTCCCCTCAAAAACACACAACCACTAATGTATAAACCGCTGGCAACAAAAGTGAGTACACCCACAAGTGAAAATGAAGGAAGCATTATAAAGGATGCTTTTTTTTAATACCCATGTATTACTTTCTCATGATTTGTGTATTAATTGCAATATGAACTCAATAAGCCTCTGTAAGAATTGTATTATGTTAATTGATTACAAAACTGCTAAACTGCTATTCAAAATTGAAATAAATGCACTGTGTTAGAATAGGCTGCTATTATTTTAGAATTTGAAATCTTGGCAAGCATCCCTTTTTCCTATACAGGATTGTGGCACTAGGCCTGAACCTGTAACATCTATTGACCCAGAGACAGATGTTTCTGTTCTTCCATTTGGAGAACAGAAACACAAATGGTATCTCAGATCAGGAGGTCTGTTGCCAGGATAGCATAGCGTCTTATTTTCATGTTTGTGTGATAACTAGATTTTTGTATGTTTCTTGAGTAGAAGACAGAATATGTTTGGTAACAATTAGTTAGACATATATAAGGGAGAAAGCAACAGTGTGATGGCAGAATAATTAGCTAACTGTCTTGTTCCTGGTCAATTCATAAATTGGAGTAATGAACTGCAAATAACCAAGTTTTCTTTCCTTCAGATTTTTCTTGAAAAGTGGACTTTTCCTCAGCATCTCTTAACTCATTTACAGTAACAATTACAGTAATCTTACCTATTCACCTCTGGTTTCCCACAAACACAACTATTATCCTTCTTCCAGTCTATGGGACAAGCTGTCTAGTTCTGGAGTGCTGGTTTGTCCAAGAGAGACCTGGTTGAGGTGAAGCCTTTCCTGCTACTAGGAAACAGTTACTATTGTACATCAATTATGTCTTATGGAATTAGGAACAATTTGAATGAGAAATGACCAAATTGATTTATATTTTATAATTATTTTTGTTTGTTCTGCTGATTAATTCATTTAATTAAACCTCTGTCTTCTCCCCTTAGACCCAGCAGCCACCTTCTGCAGTTCCTCTCTTCACCCACCAGAGGGCTCAGTCCAGAAGCCCCAGTGTAAGATCAACCCTTTCATGCCCCGCCCTCTAGTGTCCAATGGACAGTCTCACTCACAGACCCCACCCACAGCCCCTTCTACCTGCAAGCTGATTGGTACTCTGCTGCCCTGCCCAGTCATCCAGCTTCATGAGTGCTCTGACAAAAACATAGGAACAACATGGTAAAGAGCCAATGATTAAAATGGAAGGCCATTCTTCTACCAACCTAATGACATACAGTTATATACCACAGTTATAATGACTAATTATTAACTGTAATTAAAATTATTACACCATGAACATGTTTGACGTCACAGATAAAGTGGAATGAAAGTGTAATATTTTCTTCTCTTAAGGAAGCTCAAAATGTATGTATTTGACATGTTCCTTTAGTGTTGAAGCTACCTGACATTTAAAAGCCATTCTTCTAACAGTACATGGACAGTATATCATGAACAGGGTGTATCTTCTCTTCCCTCTTATCTCTCCCTTTGTCTCCCAGAGCCTCCGTCCCTCTCCATCTTTCCCTCCCCTCTCCCTCTCTCTGTGCCCGGCCAGGTGGTGACGGTGCAGTGTGAGGCGTCAGGCTTCTCCCCCCTCTCCCTGGAGCTCCACTGGGAGATAATGGAGACGGACGGCAATGTCAGGCCCCTCGGCCAGGGCAGCGTATCGGGGCACAGGCAGGGCCCAGACGGCACCTACAGTCAGACAACTCGTCTGCAGCTGGATTCAGCCAAACTGGATCTGGGACGTGGGGGGGAGGTCACTTGTGTGGCCGTCCACCCTGGAGGAACCCGGCGGGCCAGGGTCACCCTCAATGTCATCGGTGAGACTCAGTAGACCAGGGTCACCCTCAATGTCATCGGTGAGACTCAGTAGACCAGGGTCACCCTCAATGTCATCGGTGAGACTCAGTAGACCAGGGTCACCCTCAATGTCATCGGTGAGACTCAGTAGACCAGGGACACCCTCAATGTCATCGGTGAGACTCAGTAGACCAGGGTCACCCTCAGTGTCATCGGTGAGACTCAGTAGACCAGGGACACCCTCAGTGTCATCGGTGAGACTCAATAGACCTGTTTTCTAGGACTAGGGGATGTAGCTCCTTTTAACTGATTCAGGGTCAATTGTGACTGGGGTAGGGGAATCTGATCCTAGATCTGTTATTAGGGGTGATTAGAATCTTAATCACAATTATTCACATGCCATTCATGATGGGTCCTGAATGACCTTGTGTTTTTTTCAAGCTCTTTTTTTTTAATGTATTTATTCAGTACAGTTGCATAAAGACCACTTTACAGGTGCTGGTCAGATAATTAGAATATCATCAAAAAGTTGATTTATTTCTGTATTTCCATTCAAAAAGTGAAACTTGTATAATGTATACATTCATTACACACAGACTGATATATTTCAAATGTTTATTTCTTTTAATTTTGATGATTATAACTGACAACTAATGAAAACCCCAAATTCAGTATCTCAGAAAATTTGAATGTTGTGAAAAGGTTCAATATTGAAGACACCTGGTGCCACACTCTAATCAGCTAATTAACTCAAAACACCTGCAAAGGCCTTTAGCCCTGAGTGGTCCGAGGGAATTTCAGCTGGATTTCACTACTTTGACATTTTGGGTCCTAGATTCATTTCTATAACAGATACAACCTATTATGATGTATCCTGGTAATCACAACCCCCTTGGCAACAATAAAAACACATAAAAACAGACCTCTGGGTCACCATTTAGAAAACTCATCTATTGGAAAGGCAAAAAAAATAATTCGGAAAACATTTCTGCCATTCAGCATAATGATTTTCTTTTGAAAGCATCATAAAGTTTTGTGTCAATGGCATTCCCTCATATTTTCATGCCTTTACTGTCAAAATACACTGTATTGGGTTGAAACTAATGAAAAAAACAAAAAACAATTCTCATTTCTGGTTTTAAGTCGTCAATATACAGGATGCAGCCTCAGGTGAATAGCTTCCAACAGTAAAGAAAAGGAATCACAGCTAGAAAACATGGCCAGATACAATGAACTGTTAAACACTTTAAGTAGTGGTTGCACATCATATCATGGAGTTGAGTCCGCCTACAGGTGGGAGACTGACCTTCTGGTATCCTGGTGCAGTCAGAAGAACTTGGAGCTCAACATCCTAAAGACAGTGGAGATGAAAGTGGACTTCAGGAGAAGCCCAGCTGCACTCCCCCCATCGCCCTGGGTGGCTCCCCTTTTGCTTTCTGGGAACCACCATCACCCAGGACCAAAAGTGGGAACATCACCTCTCTTACAAAGAATGCACAGCAGAAGTACTGTATGCGGCAGCTGAAAAAGCCAAACATGCCATGATGTTGCACTTCTACACTGCCATCATAGAGACCAACCTGACTTCCTCCATCACCACTCTGCAGAGAGGGTGACTGTCTGCATTCTGACATCTACACGAACTACACACCTCCAGGACGCAGAGGCGAGTGGCAATGATTAGGGCAGATCCCACTCATGCTGGAAATTGACCATTCAGATCTCTTCCCCTCTGGCAATGGTTGAGGTCTACCAGGACAAAAACCTCTCGCCACAAGAACAGTTTCTTAACTACAGCAGTAGGCTTCCTGAACATGCCCCCTGGAACCAAACTGACTATAGCCCGCTCCCCACATACACACACAACCCTCATATGGACAAATCTATAACCCCTCCCCACATACACACACAACCCTCATATGGACAAATCTATAACCCCTCCCCACATACACACACAACCCTCATATGGACAAATCCATAACCCCTCCCCACATACACACACAACCCTCATATGGACAAATCTATAACCCCTCCCCACATACACACACAACCCTCATATGGACAAATCCATAACCCCTCCCCACATACACACACAACCATCATATGGACAAATCCATAACCCCTCCCCACATACACACACAACCCTCATATGGACAAATCCGTAACCCCTCCCCACATACACACACAACCCTTATATGGACAAATCTATAACCCCTCCCCACATACACACACAACCCTCATATGGACAAATCTATAACCCCTCCCCACATACACACACAACTGTTTTTATGCTCAGTCCACTATTCTTATTTGTTTTTATTTCCCTTATTCCTTTGGTATAAATTGTTGCACCAGCGGGCCAGAACAAATTCCTTGTTTGATGTGAAACTTACTTGACAATAAAACTCGTTTTGATTTTGATATTGCACACAAAAATTGCATGACTGTAAAATAGCCATACAATAGTAGACAATCCCCAAAACATGAAGTCAATCTGCAGGATATATAACTTTGAATTACATGGATGGTGCACTGGTTAAAGGAAATTGCATTTCATCAGAAATTGTGATTTTATGCTCCCTGCCTTCCAAAAGTTAAACAAAGGAATTAGCCCAACAGTGGCTGCATCTCTCTGCAACCTCCCAAAACAGCTATCTAAAGAACCAGTTTAATTATCGGAAATGGAGGTACACCCCCCTAGTGGCTGTTTTGCTCCGTCTCCTGCCTACATCGGCTTACATACACAATTCTACTTTTTGCCAATGTTTATGGCTGTCAAAACATTAATAGAAATACATTAGTGCATCAGAGCGTTTAGTGTCCATCTATTTAAATTTCAAACCTGGATGACAGTCTGAAGTGGGGTCAATATTTCACGTTCAATTAGATATTTACATTTCTCCCATTGTCTCAGTTACATAAAGACAAGCATATTTGGAAAGACCTTGGGATTCCCTTGTGAATGAGCAATGGAGCCACCAATGATGGAATTATAGAAATGTAAAATTTTTACTATTGTGAAAAGTAATGGAAATGGTAACACTGAAAAATACAATGTTTTTGACAGCTGACAATTTACTGACATGGGTCTGGTAAAACAAGACATGCCATTGACTTAATACTGACTTATTAAAATACTCCAACCACACAAACCTGGGCCAGGCTGACGTCTGGCTGAGAGCTCCGTGGTGTAATGCATATTGGCCAAGCATCACCCAGGGAGGGAAGTGGCATCATCAGTGGGATGTCCTTCATTCAACCCACTCTATCGACTCCCTCAGGCAGTTGTTCAACAAGTAAACTGAAGTCATCAGTCGACTGACCTTGATCTCATACAGATCAGACTGACCTCCTGGTTAGATGTGTAGTGTGGAAAAAAGCAGATTGGCTTTGCAGGAATGCGTAGAATTGTGACAGGCAGCAACATTTGCATAACATTGGTTCTCTGATGTTATGAGTAAGGCCTTTCACTATGGAGTACAGCATTGTATTCCTAAATACCTTAAAGGAGCCTGTTGTAGGCAGAGAGGCAAATACAGTAGGGTGTGCCCTCACTCTGTTAAAGAGCCACACTTCAGTTCTCTAACAACTGGCATTGCTACTTTTTATCAATATTGAATACATATTTTTTATATTATACATGTTGTAGAATTTGGTAGGCAGTGTCTTGAACCCACCAACAGGCACACTACCCACTGCTCCAAATAGGGATACCCCAACTAGTGGCCTTAAGTAGCTACAATATCATTCTTTTTAGAACAAATTTATATTAAATTGATATAATGTATTACATCCACTGTTGTTGCCCAGTCACAAGGAAACTGGCAGGTATTTCCTTTGTGGAATAGTCCATATCTTCTGTATCCTAATTATATGCTAAATACAAATTGAAACTGAAATAATTCTCAAACATGCCTGTCATATTTTCAGGAGTTATGCCTGGTGTCCCAGGTACTCTGACTAAGGATAACTAATTCTTCCTTAATAGCGTCACTCCTTAATGTAGATGTGTCTGCTTTTTATTAACACTAAGGATCCTGCACACAGCTGAATGGAATGTCAGTCTGTTTTGATCCTGACTATAAAGTGAAGTTGTCTGACCTCGAAAGGCCCCAAGACAGCAATTCATCTTCAATGTCAGCTTGCTCTCAATGAGAGATGAAGAGTGAGACAGTGCCCTCTGTTAGCAGGCTAAATAAAGCAGTGTGTTAGACCAGGGAGGGAGAAAGAGGGACTAATGCATCCGCTCACACTTTCAAACACTTTCAATAGCATCTATGGTGTAATATTATGTGTTGAGGTGATAGGTGATGGGGATTTTATGGTCACAGTCACTACAAAATTCCCTAATTACAGCTTAGTGCAATTTGATTAGGCTGTTGTAGTTTTTAACAAAAAACCAAGAGAACATAAGGGGTCTGATGTAATCTCCCTGTCTGGTGATGATCTCTACAGAACATTCTACACATGGCTATCTAGTTCTCTGAGCTCTGTTCATTCAGGATATCATTGCAAAGTCCAGCTAGTTGCTGCTAATTTCATGTTCACTGGATTGACCAAAAAGTACAAATCAACACAATACAACATGTTATTGATAAAACCTGGGGATATATTCATATGAGCTACGATGTCCTTATATTGTGAAACGTGCCAAGGCATTCTGCTTTTTCGGGTCAATGTGTGTGAGGGCACACTCCCTCACCTCATCGACCTCAGCTTGATTGGAACCAAGGAATTACGTGAGACCAGGAAAACAAGCAAAGTTTATGCTGTTCCGGTTGATGCCTTGAAAGTGCACCTTAAAGTGTGATCACATGCAATCTGTTACCTTTTGACTAGGTTTGATGTAGCTGTTTCTTTGCCAATCTAATTAGCTTTCTGAAGCCTCCATATTGATTAATCAGGTATAAGTGTAGAGTTAGACTATAAAGACACAATATAACATCTGTTGAGTTTTTCTTTTGGCTCTAACATATTAGCTAATATCAGCAATTGCTTGAATACTGGACCAGGCCTTTGTTTATACACAAATTCTGCCATAATGTGACTGTGGCAGGAGACAAAACATGACCACATTGTTTACTAATGTTCATATAACTTGAGTTCTGGAAACATTTATCTTAACCAAAAGGTACCATCGCTTAAAACAACAATTTACACATTAAAGGGTTAGGGTTAAACATTGCTACTAATCCATGCTGAGGTATCGTTTCTGATCCAAGAAACATTCCATCTGATTTCCCTGGAGTCCTTTTCAATCTTAGGAGGACCTGCGATGTCTTATGTCTTTAGACTACCAGGTTTGACAACTTCTAGCTGACCCTGCCCAAAGTCACCGTCACTGTCCACAGCCCTCCAGGTCGTCCCTGTTCTGGTCTAGCTGGTTGTGCAGAGTTGCTGATGTAAAAACAGCAGTGCATTGAGTGACAGTGTCTTTCAGAGAAACAGAACAATCCATGTCGAAGTAATTGTCCGTGGAGCTCCAAGACAGTATTTTGTTATGGCACAGATCTGGGGATGGGTCCTGAAACATCTCTGTAGCATTGAAGACGTTTTAAACCACAAACACTTTTTCTAGACCTGGCAGTCCGGCCAAACAGACCAATCGGGGAAGAAGGGCCTTGGTCAGAGGGGTGACCAAGAACCCAATGGTCACTCTGTCAGATGTTAAGAGTTCCTGTGTGGAAATGTTAATAAGTCCAAGTGTATTGTCATGTGTCTTTTACTGAGTGATTTGAATCTTGAAACACTTACTCACATGCCTTTTTATGATGGGTCCTGATAGGTGAGTTAATTTTATTGTCTGAACTTAAAATTTGATTTACGATATTCAACCTGGAATATATCCTATATTCACAATTCTTGTTTTGAGGACATTTGGAGCTGGTTTGGGGGCTGGTGACGCCATCACCTAAAATTAAATGTCTAATATATAGAACTCTGCATCAGCACAACAAAACTTTAAAAGGCACAAACCAGCACAAACAAACCACAAACACACAAGACTATTTTGGGAGAATTGGAGGATGTTGGGGCGCTGAGTGTCCTCAGTGTCCCATAAAATATTATTTATATTTATATTATTTTTATAGCACAAACCAGCACAAATAGAGCATAGTACACAGTACATAGTACACCCCTCACATTTTTGTAAATATTTGATTATAACTTTTCATGTGACAACACTGAAGAAATGGCACTTTGCTACAATGTAAAGTAGTGAGTGTACAGCTTGTATAACAGTGTAAATGTGCTGTCCCCTAAAAATAACACAACACACAGCCAATGATGTCTAATTCGCTGGCAAAAAAAGTGAGTACACCCCTAAGTGAAAATGTCCAAATTGGGCCCAAGTAGTCATTTTACCTCCCCAGTGTCATGTGACTCGTTAGTGTTACAAGGTCTCAGGTGTGAATGGGGAGCAGATGACCCAGTGAGGTACAGATGCGACAGAAGGAAACACTGGGATCCTGGTGCTCTCTTTTACATGCATATGTATATTTCCAGACATTTTATCACAAATCCTGTAAATATAATTACTTAACTGATGGATTAGTTATACTGTTTAAAGCTGATTTATTTACGTTTTTGACCAAAGGCAACCTTAAGGAATTTTAAATAATGTTTACCAGATGTGCATTAGGTTTGATGATCGTGATCATAACATACCAAACCTCAATACAACAATAAGAAGCACCAGGATCTTTACTAAGTTAATATATATAAAAAAACAAGCTGAGTTTTCTCTTAAATAACAATACAAAAACAATCTCCTTCAACATTGCCTGTGTGTCAGTCTGTTTCCACTATCTTGACATGATGACTGCACAACCATACTGGAATTTTGGCTACTCTACCTCCTATATGTTTATATAATGAAATTGTATAGAACAGAGCAAAACCATTATAAAAAGAAAATAGTCAATAAACATTGTCACAAAGCATTTCTGGCTGCCCTAGAGTATGTTTCTAAAATGCCTCCTAAAAAGGAGGCATGATTTTATAACTAGTTTATAATGATATTAGGTTTGCCCAGGTTTAGAATGTTCTATAGATATACAGTGGATATAGAAAGTCTACACACCCCTGTTAAAATGCCAGGTTTCTGTGATGTAAAAGAATGAGACAAAGATAAATCATGTCACAACATTTTCCACATTTTATGTGACCTATAATGTGAAGAATTCAACTGAAAAACAAACTGAAAGGGGAAAAATGAAAAAATAAAAACCTTACAATAACCTGGTTGCATAAGTGTACACACCCTCTTATAACTGGGGATGTGGCTGTATTCAGAATTAACTAATCACATTCAAACTTGTGTTAAATAGAAGTAATTACACACCTGCCATCATTTAAAGTGACTCTGATTAATCACAAATAAAGTTCTAGTTCTAGTAAGATTTTCCTGACATTTTCTAAGTTTCATCTCAGAGCAAAAGCCATGGTCCACAGAGAGCTTCCAAAGCATCAGAGGGATCTCATTGTTAAAAGATATCAGTCAGGAGAAGGGTTCAAAATAATTTCTAAAGCATTACATATACCATGGAACACAGTGAAGACAGTCATCAACAAGTGGAGAAAATATGGCACAACAGAGACATTACCAAGAACTGGATGTCCCTCCAAAATTTATGAAAAGACAAGAAGAAAACTGGTCAGTGAGGCTTGTGTAATGGCCTACAGCAACATTAAAGGAAATGCAGGAATTTCTGGCAAGTACTGGCTGTGTGCTGCATGTGACAACAATCTCCCGTATTCTTCATATGAATGGGCTATGGAGTAGGGTGGGAAGATGGAAGCATTTTCTTACGAAGCCCAACTGAAGTTTGCAAAAACAAACATCAAGTGCCCCAAAAGCACATGGGATTAATGTGTTATGGTTTGATGAAACCAAGGTGAAACTTTTTGGCCATAATTCCAAAAGGTACGTTTGGCGCAAAATCAACACTGCATCACCCAAAGAACACCATAACCACAGTGAAGCATGGTGGTAGCAACATCATGCTTTGGGGCTGTTTTTCTTCAGCTGGAACCGGGGCCTTGAGTTACATAAAGACCACTGTACATATGAAAAGAGAAAGTGGAGTTTCTCTCCTCACTCACCTTTCTTGCTCTTCTTCCAGGTGACAACCCCAGCAGCAATGATGACCAGGAGGCCAGCTACCACCGCTCCAATGATGAGGCCAACGGAGGTTGGGTCATTTACACCTGTAATAATCACAACAGAGCATTTAGATGTAAGAGTTTAACACAAAACCAGGACTCCTGTGGGACTTGTGGGTTGAGGAAAGGACAAGACAGGGTTTTGAGTCAGAGGGTGAGTCTAAATCACATGCTGAGAGATCCTTTTGGATCTAATTGTTCTGATGTCTTTTAGAATATTAAGAGGACTGGAGTCCATGAACCATGCCTAATGACTACCTCAACCTGATGACTCCTAGATGTTCGTGCCCAAAGTCCTCCTGGTTGTTTTGCTGATCTAGTTGCTGCCTGATGATTCCTGCTGTCACTGCCCACAGCTCACCTGGTTCTTAAGATAATCTGGATTCTGCCAGCACGGCCTTGTGCACCAGTCATGCTCTTGCACTGCCCCATAAGTTCTGTTGATAATTATATAGCTATTATTGAACTCTTTCATCAGTCAACATAATCCTATCAACTATCAGCAGAAAGCCACCTGTTAAAGTTAAGCCTACGAGTGCCCCGACATAACAAGCTAATATTAGAGGTAGCTAGCTATCTTGCTAACGGAGTAGTAGCGTTAGTAGTCGTATGGTCACGTTAGCACATATAACTATAATGTCAGCATTACATAACATTGTTGTCTAATGAATTATTATGCTTAGGTGTTAACTAAAGCTTTTCACAACCCAAGAGAAGTCACTGTAAATGACTTCGCCCCCTTCTTTTCAGGTAACTCCTGTAGGATTTGTAGCAGGTTCCGTAGTGAAGGAACGCTGTTTCACCGTTTTGAGCCGTCACAACGAAAGCTTTGTGGACCTTCAAGTAGTGAAGGTTTCTTAGGTAGGATTGGACAAGGACCGTTTGGGGATTTTGCAAAAGGTCAATTCTCCAGGTGAATGTGGTTTACGTATGGGTGCGGTTAATACTTGGGTTTGTATACACACAAAGCTATAAAATGAAAGGTGCATTTTATACATGGTGCAGTATATAAATGGGCATTTACTGTAGAGATTTTTGTGGATATACACTGCTAAAAAATCACACATCGGGTCTCAAAGAAGAAAATATATTAAAGATCAAAATCTTTACTGTACATTGTGTAATTCGTTGAGAACAAAATAACGTAACTGTGGTCTATGGAAACCAAGATCACCAACCAACTGAGGGCTGGATTTAAACACACACCGAAAATCAAAGTAAACCATTGAAATCACAGGCTGTTCCAACTTAGCATCTGGGCTCCTGATGAGACGTCGGATGGGGATCTCCTCCCAGACTTGGATCAGGGCATCAGTGAGCTCCTGGACAGTCTGTGGCGCTACTTTGCGGCACCTGATACGCCAATACATCACGTCCCAGAGGTTCTCAATTGGAATGTGTGGGGTACATGAGGGAAAGTCAATGACATCAATGCCTTTTTCATCCAGGAACTGCCTACACACTCTGGCCACGTGAAGCTGGGCATTGTCCTGAACCAGGAGGAACCCAGGGCCCACTGCACCATTGTAAGATCTGACGATAGATCTGAGGATTTCATCCTGGTACCTAACAGCAGTCATGGTACCGTTGGCTAGCATGTGGAGGTCTGTGCGACCCTCCAAGGATATGCCTCCCCAGACCATCACTGACTCACCGCCAAACCGGTCATGCTGGATGATGTTGTCGTCTCCAGACCCTTTCACATCTGTCACATGTGCTCAGTGTGACCCTGCTCTCATCTGCCAATTCTTGTGTTCTCTGGCGATTGCCAGGCAAACTGCAAAGTGCTGGGCTGTGAGCACATGCTGGGCCTTCATGCTGACCTCATGGAGTCTGTTTCTGACAGTTTGGCCAGAAACATGCACACCTGTAGCCAACTGGAGGTCATTTTTTAGGGCTCTGGCAATGCTCCTTCTGTTCCTCCTCGCACAACGGAGCATATACCGGTCCTGCTGCTGGATTGATACCCTTCTACAGCCCTGTCCAGCTCACCTCATGTAAAGGCCTGTCTCCTGGTATCTCCTCCATGTTATTGAAATTGTACTTGGAGACACAGCAAACCTTCTTGCGACGGCACGTATGGATGTGCCATCCTGAAGGAGCTGGACTACCTGTGCAACCTGAATGGGCTGTAGGTACCGCCTCATGCTACCAGTATCGACAAGGAAGCTTATGCTTCCTAACTGGACAGATTGATATTCTTGAAGTTTAATTGACTTGGTGTTTTACTGTGATGATTTAGTGCTCCCTTAATATTTTGAGCAGTGTATTTAAAATCCAATCATCCAAGATACGATCCATTATCTGAATGGGTCAGACACAACATCATGTAGTTGACTGTGGGATCCCAAATCAGGTCAAGCATGATTACCACGGATCTCAGATCAGTGTGATAAAATGTGAAATACTAACTGTATCCAAAATTATATTATGAGAAAAAATATATATAATTTAACATTTGCTATGCTTTGCATTCCATAAATAGTTGAGTTTAAGTTTTTGTAAGCTTAACTTCAACCTTCATCTTAACGCACAATTCAGTACTGTGATGCCTTATTTTAACTGTAACCTAAACGTAAAGCTATTCCTAATCCTAACGACAGTACCATCATGCCTAAAGCTGTTATGATTTCTTTTTAAGTGTAGCTGAGTGCTGATGTTTGAGCCATAAAACCCTTGATGATACCTATAACAGAAATATCAAAGTAGTGAAAACATCCAAAAAACACATAGTGTTCAAAGGGTTCACGCGTTTAATTACATGGCAGCGAACATGCTGAATCCCAGGAGAGATGAGCAGAGCAGGAAAACTGCACTGTTCAATATTAAAAATATCCCAGATTTACAGGTGCTGGTCATAAAATATGAATATCATCAAAAAGTTGATTTATTTCAGTAATTCCATTCAAAAAGTGAAACTTGTATGATGTATACATTCATTCCACACAGACTGATACATTTCAAGTGTTTATTTCTTTTAATTTTGATGATTATAACTGACAACTAAGGAAAACCCCAAATTCAGTATCTTAGAAAATTTTAATATTGTGAAAAGGTTCAATATTGAAGACACCTGGTGCCACACACTAATCAGCTAATTAACTCAAAACACCTGCAAAGGCCTTTAAATGGTCTCTCTGTGTAGCCTACAGAACTAGACTATCATGGGGAAGACTGCGGACTTGACAGCAGTCCAAAAGACGACCATTGACACCTTGCACGAGAAGGGCAAGACACAAAGTGTCATTGCTAAAGAGGCTGGCTGTTCACAGAGCTGTGTCCAAGCACATTAATAGAGAGGCAAAGGGAAGGAAAAGATGTGGTAGAAAAAAGTGTACAAGCAATAGGAATAACCGCACCCTGGAGAGGATTGTGAAACAAAACCCATTCAAAAATGTGGGGGAGATTCACAAAGAGTGGACTGCAGCTGGAGTCAGTGCTTCAAGAACCACCACGCACAGACGTATGCAAGACATGGGTTTCAGCTGTCGCATTCCTTGTGTCAAGCCACTCTTGAACAAGACACAGCGTCAGTAGCGTCTGGCCTGGGAGAGGACTGGACTGCTGCTGAGTGGTCCAAAGTTATGTTCTCTGATGAAAGTAAATTTTGCATTTTCCTTTGGAAATCAAGGTCACAGAGTCTGGAGGAAGAGAGGAGAGGCACGGAATCCACGTTGCTTGAAGTCCAGTGTAAAGTTTCCAAAGTCAGTGATGGTTTGGGGTGCCATGTTATCTGCTGGTGTTGGTCCACTGTGTTTTCTGAGGTCCAAGGTCAACGCAGCCATCTACCAGGAAGTTTTCGAGCACTTCATGCTTCCTGCTGCTGACCAACTTTATGGAGATGCAGATTTCATTTTCCAACAGGACTTGGCACCTGCACACAGTGCCAAAGCTACCAGTACCTGGTTTAAGGACCATGGTACCCCTGTTCTTAATTGGCCAGCAAACTCGCCTGACCTTAACCTTATAGAAAATCTATGGGGTATTGTGAAGAGGAAGATGCGATACGCCAGACCCAACAATGCAGAAGAGCTGAAGGCCACTATCAGAGCAACCTGGGCTCTCATAACACCTGAGCAGTGCCACAGACTGATAGACTCCATGCCACGCCGCATTGCTGCAGTAATTAAGGCATAAGGAGCCCCAACTAAGTATTGAGTGGTGTACATGCTCATACTTTTCATGTTCATACTTTTCAGTTGGACAACATTTCCCCCCAATTGTTTTTGTATTGGTCTTAAGTAATATGCTAATTTTCTGAGATACTGAATTTGGGATTTTCATTAGTTGTTGATTATGATAATCAAAATTAAAAGAAATGAACACTTGAAATATATCAGTCTGTGTGGAATGACTGATAAAAAAAACTTTTTTGAATGGAATTACTGAAATAAATCAACTTTTTGATGATATTCTAATTTTATGACCAGCATCTGTACGTGAACTAGCATCAGACCTAGTTTACTTTTAATTTATTTATTAATAAGTTAATCTGTGGCCCCCTAATGACTGCAGCCCCCTGATGTTATTCCAAGTTATCTGCGGCCCCTTGATGACCAGTACATAATATCTGTGGCCCCCAGCCCCTTCCAGGTTGCCCATCCCTGCCCTAAATGAACTGCGTTGGCTAGAGGTCCTGGTTGAGATTACAGACTACATAAGCAGACGTCACCGATAATAAGAAGAACTATTGATATGTTCATAACTGCCCCTCCCGGACAGTTTCTGATGGCAGGTAAACGGCACTTCACATATGTTGACACTGAACATGATTTCACAAACATTAAGGACCAACAGAACTGGGATTATGCTAATATTGAACATAATAGCATTGCTTATATGTTCAGACTGAATGCAATCACGTTTTCTAAAATAGTAAAAAATATACGTAATTCTTGCAATGCTGCATTGATAATTTCAAAACAAGCAGCTGGAGACATGGCTTTCTCCCAAAGAGCTCCCTTATTGTGTAAGGATCGATCCATTTGAGAAATGCCTCATTTACAATCTTTAAGCATCTCTTCAGTAGGGTCAATGATTAAGTGTAGTCTGGTGTTTCTGCTTTCTGTTGGGAGGAATGTCCTCTAGTCCAAACCCTGGGTGGTCACTGTCCACAGCCCTCCGGGTCGTCCCTGTCTGCCTGGTTGTTCAGATGGATTCTGCCTAAAGACTCTGGACACAGTACCTGTATTACTGACCCACTGGTCATCTGAACATGGATATTGCAAAAAAACGTCACTTCGCTACTTGCCAACACCCGTTCACCGTTCAGAGTCCGGCTCCTCTCTAGGTTTCTTCCTATGTTCCAACCCTACCAGGGAGGTTTTCCTACTGTGCATACATTATTGTTGTTGTTCTTTGCAGTTTCAGCCTGGAAATCTGAAGAAGCACTTTGAAAACGGCTGATGCAAAAAGGGCTTGTAAAATACATTGTGAGACACTGATGGAGGGACTGGAGAGAAGGAGAGGGGGGTAGAGAAAGAGATATGAGGAGTGAAGGGAGGGAAACAAATGTCAGACAGAGGAAAGGTCAAGGTAAGAGGGAAAACATCAGGGAGTGGAGCAACAGAAAGTTAAAAAAATAATATATGTTGTTAGACTTAAATGCTTTTTTTAATTTAAATTATATTAACCCAATAATTTATTAAATGAGACATTATAATATTGAGATTCTCTCTGTTGAGTAAATGTTTTGCCTCTTAATTTTTTCTTTGTACCTGTCCTCATCAGACTGCTCTTCCCATAGTCCACATACTTCTTCAGCCACTCAATACACTCCTGGGTGAAATAGGTTTTCCATTGCTCATTTTCAGCTTTGTCACTGTCCCACTTGTTTTTGCTGATGACTGCCTGTGGTTTTGAAGCGATCCAAGTCAATGTCTTCAGGTCAAATGAGATGAAATCTTCTCCATCATATCCATACTGGTCAAAACCCTCTGTGGCTCCAGTCTCATCATCCCACTCACAACCATACATCATCTGGACTACATGTACACCTGAGAGAGAGGGAAACCATCAACATTGTACATTGCTACTTTGTTTTCCAGATCTCAAAGTGACATCATCATTGTTATTTTTGTCTGAATATTAAAACACACATTACTGCTCAGTCTCAAAAGTGTTTTGAAAACATTCCTTCACCACATAGACAGACAGACAAACAGAGCTGAAGAAGAGACAGACAGAAGGTAAGACTCAATTTTAGACCAAATGATGTTGGGCTGTTTTCAGAGATAGAATTTTACGGTGGCCATTGTCGTAAGCTGGAAGACACAAGTGAGTATTGAGATATTTTCTCAGACATCATAGCAAATAGTACTGTAGCTCCATCACCATAATATAAATGCCAATTTTGCTTGCCTGGCCTTAGTGCCTTGAGTGATGGTCTTGGAGCTCTGGGAAATTAGACACCATCTTTAGGACAACATTCCATCCTGGACTGGTTCTATCTACTGTGTTGAGTGTGGACCTATTCTAGACCAAATAATGTAGAGCAAAGTTGGTTCTATCTACTGAGTTTAATATACACATTGTTGAGTACATTGGTGTTATTCTAACTAATGTTGTTAAGGTGTGTGTGAATAAAACTCGGCTGATAAATGAAGGTTTTGTGATGATGTCAGAAGTAAATAGAGGAAGTGAGAGAGGAGCTTCTGTTCAGTTAGGAACTTCAGGAGAGATGGAGACAATAACATGTCTACCATTATCAATCCATTAGAAAACACTGGTGGAGCTGGACCTGGGTGTGTGTAGTGTTCTCTTGACAGGCCGGATCAGCTCCAGCACCACAGTGCAAAGAGTCACTGGAGCTTTGGTTAATTAGAGTAGAGAGGACCAATATACTATCATCATCAGGTGTTTCTGGTTGCCTACAGTGTCATCAGATTAGAGACATTTAGGGAGTCAAGGGGAAACATCTACTGTGGAGGACTGAGGAGAACACTGCTGGGGAGAGCACACACACACACACACACACACACACACACACAGTGTAATTCAGGTAACTGGAGGTTTATCAAAATGATTCATCTGGCATTTACACAGCTTTTTTATTTTGATGCCTTTAACTGTAGGACTATGGTCAAATAATCTATCTTTCACACAGTACTACACTACCCAGAAACCAATGCTGCTTTCCAGGATCATAATCTAGGAGAATACATATGTTGTACTATATTGGTTGTTAAAAGTCACATCCCAGTAAGACCTGAGTATCACCCCCCACCTAAAGACCATGTTATTTCCTCATGTTCCCATCATGCCTGTAGCACCTGTTTCATAGACTGGGGCTCCCCATGTCCTTGTAGGTTAATTCATTACCAGGTTCAGTCTCCTAATCTACAGTGGTCTCTCTCCCACCTCCACCAGTACATCTGACACCAGAGAGGTCCAAACGCCCCGCTACATATTCAGAGTCCTTGTTCCTGGAGAACATCTCATTATCCAACGATGTCCAGACAGCTGAACCAAACGCTAACCTGCCATAGTCGATTACAGATGTTATCGATGCCACACACAGTGTCTGACGTTAATGATGCCCACTGGTCCTGGACCAGAAAAAACATATGTGGGGCAAGTGGATCTCATCAGTCAGTGGCCCAACCGGGGGAGTTTCTTTCTCATCTAATTTTCTATTAAACATTTATTTTGTTGTAGTCGACCATTTAAGACAGTTGAAAACAAATTGGGAAACTCCAACTCCCACACATCTCCATAAGAAATACCATGATAACACCTTGCTTTCATACTTTCTCAACTCATTTCGTGATGTTGTCGGTAGGCTACACGTTCCAACTGCCCTTGTGCCAGGTAGCCGAAGTGTTCTCATTGACAGGTCTGAAGAACAATACTCTCATAAGCAAGATGCACAGGTCATCTTAACTGCTGCTTCACTGCATGCATGACAAAGTGGGTACGGTGATATTCTCACTGTCAACAAATACAAAAAAGAGCTGTAGTTTTAATTAGTGAGTTATTCGGCAATGTCAACACTTACATACAGCAATAAAATGACTCCTCCAACTGCATCCAACCAGCACAGCAGCTTCATGAGAAACACAATGTATGGACAGGCTGGCTTTTATCAACAGCATGTGTGCTTTAATAACAAGTCATATGTGAGTGTCTCTGGTTAAAACTACAGAAATATTATGGGGCAATTATTTCGGTCAGTCAGGAAAGGATGGAGAGTAGAGATGGTCAGAGGCTGCTCTTTCCCTCCCTCTGTTAAGGCTGACCAGATACAGACAACATCAATCCAGTAAAATAAGAAAGTTGATAAATAATGTCCTTATGTTTACTAACAAGTAATACAACACACTGTCAACAACCAGTGTCATCTGGTACCTCAAGATAATAAACATTCATTATCAAACATCAACAATGAACTGACAGAATTGAAACAGTGAAAATTCTGTTCTAATCTACTGGTCTTATTGTGGGACCAACAGTCTGCTGCTGTCAGGGTTGATGAGACGGGACAATAAAACAACTTGAACTATAACAAAAGAAACACTAAACATCACAACTAGACAGAACAACCATAACATAAAGCAAACACCAAACACAGACCCACCAGATACACTGGGAAAGAGGACCTTAAATAGGAACAGTGATTATGGAAACAGGTGAGGCTGATAAACAACAAAACAGGTATCTGTGATCCAAATCAGGGAGAGAGGGTGTTGGATCTCCCTGCCAAGCCAGGATGTCACAGAACCCCCCTAAAGGCTCGGCTCCAGTCATCAGACACAGAAGAGGGGGGGTGGGCAAGACAAAAGACGGCAGCCGCCACGACCAGTGCATCGCCAAAGCCCACCGAGTCGTACGGAAAAAGGCTCCATGAGCAACCAGAACAGCCGACCCTGAAAACAAGAATCAGAACCAGAAGTGTGGGCAGGTTCCTGTGGTCATACTGTGCTGAATGTATGGGGGAGTGGCCAAGTTCCTGCCATGGGGTGTCCGCCCCAAAATACGCTCCGCCCCTCCTCCACTAACCTGTCCCCTTTCCAGGGAGTCCTTGATTTTCAGCCATCATGGCACCGTGGCACAGCAGCCGGAGTGATGTTCCTGTGGTGGAGGACTGGTTCCGGCGCGGTGGGGATGTCTGGGACGTGGCCCACTGGCGTCTGCAATGCGTCGGGCAGCGACACAAAGGTCAGGCTGTCGTCGCAGTGAGGCTCCGGTGTTCGTGCCGACAGGGTCTGGCTGTCTACCACAGTGTTGCCAAGTCTGCCTATAATAATCAACTTTGGGCTTGTTTCTTTTTCAAGTCACTTGAAATAATGTTGCGGTTTTTTGGGCTTGTTTTAAAAGGTTTGGTCGCTTGTTAGGAAAATCTGACAAGCGACTTCGTTTTACTACATTTATGGTCGCTACTTTCCCTAAATGCATTGACTGACACGGTCTGCTCACAGCCTCACAATAATGCAAGTGCTGTAGTGTAATTCACTCTGCTACAAATCCCCACGTGGATCTTTCCTGCCCCCACCTTCCTCCCATTGGCGAAGAATCTAGATACATTCTTTCAAGTCTGTCACATGTGCTCAGTGTGAACCTGCTCTCATCTGTGAAGAAAACAGGGTGCCAATGACGGTGATAATTATGTTTAGAATTGACAGATGTTTTTTAAATGTCATTATATCTCTGTCCAAATGGAGCAGATATCTAGATTTTGTTCTTGATCAATTTCCATCTTAGGTTAATTTTATTCTGAACTTACCCTCTCATTATAAATTGTCATGAATTAATTAGTTTGAGGTGTTACATGTTTTAACTATTGTGAATCAGACTCTGCTTCATTTGACTACACCAAAACATACTTACTTAGTAGGCGTAACTACTGTATCTATGTGGGAACAGATACCACTTCATATTACAGCCCTCATTCCTTGTAATTAACCTGTAACTGTGTGGGGACAAACATCGCTTCAAATTACAGCCCTCTTTCCTTGTAACTACACTGTAACTACGTGGGATCGGACACTGCTTCAAATTACAGCCCTCTTTCCTAGTATTTACACTGTAAGTGTTGTTGGTCCTGTATAAGAACTAGTTAAAGATGAGGGTCTTAGGAACTTACATGGTAAGGAAGGCTGAAGTTCACAAGGTATAGGAAAGAATAAGCTACAACAGGATGATGGCATGAAGGTATGTTATGGAGTATTAACTGAAAACAAATGACAATTTTCTTTTCATCAGGTGTTACTACGAAATACACATTAAAACTAGTCTATTTCCACCACAAGCTAATGGATCTTATTTGTATCTACATTTGGAAACAACACAACATTTAGGAGATTAGCCACATTAAAGTATGCATTCTAATGTTAGAGTTTAATTGTCCTCAGCAACAGTAAAATCGGACTAACTCTTATTTCTTAAGCCTACCCGTTTCATTCGTCAGCTTCTCACTTTCAACATGACGAAATAACAGCCTACATTGGAGCTCTTTCAATCAGGCATATTGGAGAAAAAAACGTTCATGAGGCCACCTATTATGAGGAGAAGCATTGGGGGCTGTAGGACACCTAACAGATAAGTGCTTTCTGTGGCTTGATTTGCAACAAGGATCTATAATCAATTCATACATTTGTGACTGATGTCAGCGCGGGTTTTGGTTTGGCCCAAAGCATGTGTTGGTGGTGAAAAGTTGCGCAAAAGCAGAGAAATGCGCATCATCTTTCTTTTCTGTTAAATCCTTAATTATGCCAGCGAACTTGCAATAAAATAATTATTAAATTTGAAGTGGATGGATTATCTCGGCAAAGGAGAAGTGCTCACTAACACAGATTTAGACCAATTTGTGAACAATATTTGAGAGAAATAGGCCCTTTGTGTACATAGAGAAAGTCTTAGATCTTTGAGTTCAGCTCATGATAAATGGGGGCAAAAATAAAAAAGTTGCGTTTATAATTTTTTTCAGTGTACATATCTTTTCTCCCTTTTACTATCACTATGCTCATTGTTCCCAACTGATCATCACTCATCCATTTGGTGAAGATACTGTATATATTTTACATTGTTTTGTCCACTATGTTCAGATTGAAAAGTACAGAATCACCACCCTAAGGCCTTTGATTTGTATGTAACCTCTGTGGAATTTGTGTGAGCGAGAAAAGACCACTTCATTGCCTAAGTACTATACAATACTGTCATGAACAGGATATGATTGTCATCCACACTAGTACCACAACTGGTAACTATAGAACCATGCAAACACTGGAAATGTCCTTCAACATGGAGCAGGACAGACAGCAAGGCAGAGGAATAAATAAGGGAGCCCTAAACAGGGTCAAAACTACAAACTGAACTGAAGTACATCTTTGTTGATAAAGCAGGCTTCTACCAGCAGTGTTGACACTGTCGGCGCAATATCATTGGCCAGTGAGCAAATGTCCATGTGCCTGGACAACATGGGGGAACATATCCATGTGTGCAGCCATATCTGAAGATGGGGTGGTGGGACCACTTCTTAGGTCTTACAATGTTGGGGTTGCACTCATTGTGTTCAGACCCTCAATGAAATTGTGTGGAATGTTAGGTTCCACCATTCAGAGGTGATTCAGGAATGGTTTATAAGCCATGTCATGACACCACTGGTATTCATCCTCAGGTTTGGATTCAGTGAACAAAAAAATAAGATATTCATTTTGATGTGGACATGATATCATGGCCAAATGCCAATGACAGAACTGACACAAGTTACTGTAGTGTGTGCTAAACATTGATATTTCTTTCATATCTTTCCAATAGTATTTGTTACAATTGATTAGATAAAAAATGATGCAAGAAAAGTTGGGATTTGGAGTTTTGAAAAACCACAACATACTATTGATAATAGTACAATGCAGTTTATGATTTAATATTAGCATTTCGCATTTTGTCATTACTTTTGTGAAACTTACCTCCAGTTTGATTGAAACGCATCTGCATTACTTGAACGCGTTTTTTGAATATTTGCCCTGTATCCTTCAACATCTCTGTGTACTTATCCCAGTATTGCTGGTCAAGATTTTCGTCCATCCAGGGCTGTGGTGGGTGGGGTGCCCGTGCTTGCCTGTATATTAAATATGTTTGTGTATTTTTATTATATACTGTCATAAGGACAGGTTGCACCACTGTCCCAAGTTAATCTTTACAGCTGTGTGCTTTTAACCCCTACTCTGCCACGTGGCTTTACATGGGTGAAGTCAGAGATAAGAGGCTAAATGCATTCAATACCAACAATTGACCTAAACTTAATACACTCTCAAGATGAGCTTTGTAAGTGTGAGATCAACCCTTTCATGCCCCAGCCCTCTAATGTCCCATGGACAGTCTCACTCACAGACTCCGCCCACAGCCCCATATACTTGCAAGCTGACTGGTACTCTGCTGCCTTGCAGGGCCTTAATGGACAGCTGGGCCTCTCCAGTGTCATGCGTGCTCCCACAGCAACTAAGGAACCAACTAGGAAAGAGCCCTATGATGAAAATGGAATGTCATTCTTCTTGTACAAGGGTTTTACATATCAAAATGTAACTATTTCTAACCAAATGACATACAGTTATCAAAACCACCGTTAGAATGACTAACGATTAAGATTATTGCACCATGAACACTTGTTGACCTCAAAGATCAAGTAGTGTAAATGTGTAATCTTTCTCTCCCAGCGATACATAGTGAGTCCAGTAAAACACCTGCGGTCAGTTCCAAACTTGGGGAACCAGTGGTTTGTGGGAGAAATTGTACTTATCTAGCCTTTCAATTAGAATTATTTCAGAGTTGGTGAGTAACGGATTACAAATAAACAGTAACTGTAATCCGTTACTTTACCAACAAAAATATTGTAATCGGATTACAGATACTTTTGACAAAATGTATAATTATATTTGCGCGAAATAATTATGTTGTATGTTTGAATTTATTATTTTATGTTATAAAAACATTCTTATTCGAAACGTCAGGAAGCGCTCTTTAAATTTTTTTTATGTACTTAAGGATTTTATTGGACTTTCCTCAGCAAGGGACTCAGTTTCTTTTAAAGCAACTTGAAAATGTTTTTTATTTAAATTACAAACACATCAAGTGCAAAAAGCACATGGACAACAACATCTTTTAAGAGATCTCATCAACTTTCCTCTACCTCAAAGGGCTGGCCACCCAACATCAGGATAACTCATGTGAGTATGGATGAAATGGTTTGGAGGTGAGATCCCTCATCCCTCCTTTTTATTTTTAGTGTGCACACAGATTTTTTAGAAACTGATTAAACCTTTTATCTGTGGGAATATCCAGACATTTTGCTCCGCAGATTAGGACTTGCTTCTCTCCCCGTTGCCTCTATAATAACATGCTGAGAAATTCAGTGGGAATTATTATTTTAATAACCACAAGCAAGGTCAAGTTCCACTGCCTTTGTTTGGGTTGGCCCATCAGCCTCTCACTGCAGTATCACTACCACCGACCTCCACTGGATGGCAGCAAGGAGGCTACATCCGGAGTCCACCTGTTTGAACTACCAGACCTACAAGCTGAAAAAGCCAATTTGGCTACTTCTCTCCCCCTCTACAACCGGTTTGAAAGTTTGGGGCAGGGTTCTAATTTGGGTTAGTGTTCTGTGACTTCTACTTTAAAAAGGGAAGGGAGACAGACTGTACTTAGGCCCCAAACTCCTCTGGATCTACCACTTACCAAGAGTTACTTTAAGTTACTTAAGGCCATAGACCATTCTGAGGTTTTAGCCCCTTCTCTCTATATTGGTTCAGGCCCCCCTGGTATGCTCAGACAGGTAGCAAAATTGGCAGCATTTATCAAACCTTCCTCGATCTCTGTGCAGACTTCTGAGAAATTTAAACAGAAAAATGCACAATGGATGGAGGTCAACATGCTTATTCTGAGGGAACACTATGATACAGTACGGGCAGTGGGTTTAGAGAAGCTAGAGGGCTTTGATCTGGAGGCATTTAACAAAGCAATAGCCTGGAGTAAAACTAGGTATAAGCTGAAGTTCACTGACACCTCAGCCGATACTTTGAAATCTATGCTACAAACCTCTAAAAGGCCGTCAACGCAGACCTCTCTGACCTTTGACCCAATTTAATTTCCACCACTGCCTATGGCCCCTAGGCCCTCTTCATATGCTCAGGCAGTAACAAAGCCTAGATCTAGGCCCAACGCTGTCTCACATCCAGTTGGCTCACAAAACCATAATCCCTCATACACTGTTAATTCCAATCTACCCCGGAGCCCGCACTCTAACCGTTACCTTAATTTAAATCCTAACCCTAACCCTTTCCCTAAACTTAACCTTCCCCCTTTCCCTGAGCCTAACCCTAACCTCCTTCCCATCTCCACTAACCCTAACCCTAACCTTAACCGGTCCCTTCCCCAGGTACCTAAACCCAACCTAACCCCAGTTTCAATGCCTAATCCTAACCACCCCACTCCGGTACTGGTGAATGAGGATTCCTCCATCTCTGGCCGAAGCCCTTGTTTTAATTCTGATCCCCTTTCAAGGAATGATTCTGTTCCTTCCATTACCTCATCAGGAGGGGAAGGTTTTGTTCATGTTGAGCACTTAACAATTGGATTATCTTCCCGGATGGGATTGCCTCCACGCAATCCTAGACAGCCCTCCATCCTCCAGGTTCCATTGACTCCTGTGAAAACAATAAATAGAAAATTAGCATCAATATCATTGGTCCCTAACTTGCATAGGTCCCTGATCCCTCGTACAGTCGAGGTCAGTGTGGTAGTAGAATCCTACCCGTGTCGAAACATCCCTTTCACACTACGAGGTTCCATTATTAGGGGAGAACAGTACGGCCGTTAGCCCAGACAATAAGGGTCCTCCCTCTTCTAAAAAGGAAGGTCAGGTAACAGTACAAGTTAGTGGTCCTAAGGGAATAGTGGAGGTGACTACTAAAAAACAACTTCCCACTTACTCGAATGTAGCACTCCCCTGTAGTAACACCATTTCTTCTATGTCCCCTCCAGGACCAGAGACACAGAGTTCCCAGGCAGTGTCAAAGCAACCCTCAGGAGGGGCAATGGTTAAAATGGGTGGACATGAGGTGATGTGGGGTCACACACTAGAGATGAGTTCTCACTCAAGTGCAACCCAATCTGAGTCCCCTTTAAACAATTTTACAAACCTGCCCACTGAGTTGATTGCCACACGCCGGGAACTTATGAGACCCAAACACACCCCAAAGAATTCGTGATTGGACTATTGATATAGTTGGTGGTGATAGGCAATTCCAATTTGGCTTGTATACCTGCCTTTATGGATGCCCAGGTACAGGTGTACAGCTTCCCAGGGGCCACTCTCCACCATCTGGATGAAGTGGTCAAAAAACTCCAACCTTCTAATGGAAAAAGTGGTGTTAGCTGCAGGCTTGAATAACGGCCTCCATCCTCAAACAGTACTCACTGCCTGTAAACAAGTACAAAGTTTACTTAAAACTTGTGAGAGTAAATTCCCTAATGCTATGTTGTATGTTCCAATCATTCATTTTTCGGATAGATTAGCAGAACCTCAACAGACTTGTCTACGGGGCCTCAACAAATACATAATAGATAAATGCAATTATCTTACTGAACTTCGCAAACTTCGCTTTAAAGTGGAACCCGGGGATCCAGTCCATTGGACTGCCGAAACTGCTTTTTAGATCCTAAAAATATGGCTCGACCAATTAAACATGTAAGGGGTGAACAATGTCAGAGTACAACTCCCAATTCTAACATCACTTACCTTTCCCAATCCTACAGGCTCTCTGAAATAGAGAGAGAGGTCTTGGAGAGGGGACTTATTTGTATCCCTACCCCAAAGTGGATAAACCACAGGGAGCTCTGTAAGGATGTACACATTTACCACAGGAGGCTGAAACCTTTAGATCACTTTAAATATGTTACAGATTTCTCCCATGTGCCCTTTACAGATCCCTCGGTGTGGGGGCCTAGATTGGCCTCTGTTTCGGGACCCATACAGGCTCTTATACAGAGGGACCGTGATGCCCTTAGCAACTTTAGACCCAGACCACCAATAAAGCATAACCTTACTAAGAAACAGTTTGAGGCGATTAGGAATTTGGGCAATAATCCCAACATTGTCATCAAACCGGCTGATAAGGGGTCTCAGATTGTAATTATGGATCGGGTACAATACATCATGAAGGCCAATAAACAACTGGATAATACTGACCACTATGCTCCATTACCCCACTCTATTCAATTGGAAACAGGGGATATGATTCGAGAACTAGTCACACAGCTTTATGACACCCAATTTATCTCAGATAAACAATTGGCTTACCTCTTGGGACCAGCGAAGCCTAGAGCCAGAAAGTTCTATCTGCTCCCTATAATTCACAAGGCTCCAGAGGTGTGGTCGGGTCCCTTCCAGGTTCCGTGTGGCCGACCGATTGTTAGCGACTGTGGCTCTGAATCATACCGGGTGGCGGAGTACATTGACTTAAGTCTTAATCCACTTTCCCAAAAACATGCCAGTTACATCAAGGACACATATGACTTTGTTAACAAATTAAAGGGCCTGGTTTTACCAATAAATGCATTGTTATAAAATAAATAAATTGTTTTCAGTAGACATCAATTCCTTGTACACCAATATTGAGACAGCGTTTTATTTTTTTCAAATTCTGGATTTGTTGGAGGATATTTTTTTTAACTAAAAAATACTACCTCCAGATCCAGGGAACAGCCATGGGCAGAAAGTTTGCCTCGGCCTATGCCAACCTATATATGTGTTCATGGGAGGAAACAGCATTTGTAAAATGCTAATCCATACCTTCACTATATTATAGGTATCTGGATGAGATTTTTGAAAACTGGGAAGGACCACTCTCAGAGTTTGAGGACTTCCTAGAGGTCTTCAATACACTTCAACCAGCCATTACCAATACACACAATACACAACATGAAAAAATAGAGTCTCTGGATACACAAGTATTTTTTATACCGGGGGAGGGAGGAACTAACTTATTGGCCACCAGAGTGTTCTTTAAAGAGACAGACAGACATGCTCTCTTACACAAATCTAGTTTCCATCCAAAGCATACTTATAGGGGTCTAATAAAATCACAGCTCATACGCTTCCATAGAATCTGTACCTTTCCGGCAGATGTAGAGAAAGCCACTCAAACGCTTTTTACAGCCTTGAGGCCTAGGGGCTACTCCAGACACTTCCTGAGAGATATAAAGGCAGAGATCAAACAGATCTTTCAAAGTGGAATACAGTATACGAAGGTGGCTGATAATCTCACTATGATACCTTTGGTGTCCACTTTCTCCCCTGTAGTGGTCGGTCTCACTTCCAGTTTTAAATCCCATTTCCAACAGACTCAGCAGGAAATGGGAGCACTGGGGAAATTCAGGGTAATCTCTGCCTATAGGATACATTTTTATTTAGTCCACTCCTCTCTTACTCAAACCAATAAACAGGAAGTAGGGAAGAACCAAAATTATCTATTAAAGTGAACTTACATTGAAAACATCTTCTCAGTTCTGAGGTCCCCCATATGGCAGAAGATGGACCTGACAGTGGCCAATGTGGTCTATGGTATCAGGTGTAAACGATGCCTTAAACTATATATTGGGGAAACTAAAAATGCCTTGGGTACGAGATTAAAACATTTGTACCACATCGGAAGGGGAGAAAGCGCCACAGGAGGAAGGTTATCCTGGGGAACTGAAACATAAAATGGTAGTTGTGGAGAGTACCCAATAAATCATTTCAAATAATGTGTGGTTCCCTTTTTACTGTATTTAAAATAATAATATGTTTTGCATGTATGGTTTGTCCTGTATTGGCTAGCCTCAAGTTATATTGAGGGAGCTAATCAATTTAGCACTTTTGAATGAAATGGTTTTCAGAATTGATTAAGCACTTACCTATTAATGTTTGTTTTCCTTTTTTGCCTGTTGGTGTGTATTTTTTCTTATATGTATGAAGCTTCCAACTAGTAGATTCAAGCTATACTAAGTTAGCTAGCCAACTTTGCACTTTGATAGGGAATGTGGCCGTAGCAGACACATAGCACTTACCTATTTGATGTAATAGTTTTAGGTTATTGGGCGACTCTCGTAGGCTTCTGTACACAGTGGGATATCCCCCCCCCAATGACGGTCTAATTGACCAAATAGATTGATTAATTGAAATAACCAGGTCGTATCCTGAGAATCCTTCCTGTGGATCTAGCCCCTGCCTGATATAGAGTGGGCTAGACCCCTTATTATATTGAAAGGTCTTCATTTCTGCCCTGGGCTTGTCATTCCTTTAATCTAAATAATCTGTTTATTCAGCCATGTGGATACACTGTCTCTGCACTCTGTCTCCGACTCGCTTTATTAATAAGGTTTGAAACAGCAGAAAAAGTATTATTATCCACTGTCTGTTCCCTTCTCCTGAATATTTGAATATTCCTTTCTTCCTTTCCACCTTTAGAATTGTGTTTAGGATATTCCACACACACTGTTTATGTTTTGTTGAGTATGTACTTTGTTTATGTCTTCCTGGGTCTCCAAAAAGAAAAACGGTTGGCACAATATGCCCGTAAACATCTAGAAAATCCCTCCAAGGGGTCTCTAGTATTTTTTTACAAACCTAACCTTAACCCCGGTGCTGGGAGATCTAACCTTAACCCTAACCTCAATGCTGTGATGCTTAACGTAAATGTAACATTCACGATAAAATGCTTTTATAACATATTCTAGCGACCTTGCTATTGTTGGTACTCATCCAATACCTCCATGTCTAATATGGGACAGTGGGTAAGGTGACTACCTTCTAATCCAGAGGTTGCTGATTTAAAACACAGGTCTAACATTTTGTATAAGTCTTTTATAGCGTTCGTAAATATCATGTGTTTGTCTGGCGTTCGTATGCTATTTTACGTTTTAATAGCGCTCGTAACATTTGATACGTTGTAATAGTTTCGTTTGAATAATTTCGTAATGTATCATACGTTTTGGTGATGTAATGTAACCTACCTTAACGCCACATATCATACGAAATTGGGTGCCATGGATTTACGTAAAATAGTCTATGTAGGTTCCGGAGACCAGGTTGCAACCATAGACATAATAAAGAGTAGACGCCGCATCGACCGCTACTGCCTACTGGCGCTGACGAGCCGTGGGACCGCCATCTTGGACCGGTCCGCCACTCCACTCAATGTAATCTGTTTTGGCAGGTGAAACGAGCTGTCAGCGCATTTAATTAATCATACCTCAGTGAATACCTTACTGATTTTCACGCGGGTTTTTTTGCTGCAAAGGTCATACATGTAGCAATGATACAGGACTCATGGTTCGGCGTATTTTAATATTCATAGTTTTATATTCATCAAAACTGTGAACATAATTCCCAAAAAGGGAGAAAAACAGGAACATTTCCAGTTTGACTATCATTCTGATTGAAACACCTAATGTGTAAATAGTGGCAGTAAAGTCAGAAATATATATTTCTCTCTCTCTCATTTCACAGCCCCCATCCCAACATACACACATGGGTCCCAGTCTAAAATAGCAGGATGAAATGAAAAGTGACAGTTTTTATTTAAACTGCACATTTACTTTGTTGAAACTCCCTTGAAAAGTCTGCAAACTTAATTAATGTAGCAATTTTCAAAACACAGTTACAAGTGCTTTTCAGAACCCAGAGGGAAAGAGATCAGGGCTAAGACAATCACAAACACAAGGACATAATGTAAAGATAAACTTCATTATACACAAGCTCACAAACCCAGTGTAAGGCAAAGGAGACCAACATTTGGATTCCTGGAGACACACACCATGAGGCTAGAGTTCATGAAACACCAACAAACAGAGGTATTTACAGACCCACCAACACTTACAGCAGTATTCACATAAAATGTGACAGACCACTGTTTTCATGCAGTTTTAAGCCATTGCTTTCAGTTTCAGTGTTAATCTTGTCAGAAGAATGACAGATATGACATAAAGATACTATGTGTGATGAGTAAGGTTAAAGTACAGATATAAAGCTTAGAATTTGTTTTGGGATGCTGGAATTTAGGATTAAAGTCTTGAATTGTTGTGGAACCACACAAATGCACACGCTCTAAAACCCCTGAAAGAGGACAGTTCTTCCTCATGCTCCCTTTCTGCAGTTCAAGAGAGGTGAGTTTGGTAATGTGGTGCTGCCTTATTTTGAGAAACACAGACACAACCAATGACAACAAGTCAGAAAGATGGTTGTCGATGCCAAACTGAGTCTCCTCAATGTGTTCCCCAAGCAGAAAAACATCCCCCGTTCCAATCTCCTCCCGGACGATGTCTGTCATTGTCGATACCTTAGGAGCTGGCATTGGTGAAGCTTGGCGGATCACCCTCTCTGCAGCACTCAGCACCTTATTAAAATAATAATTAAAAAAAATACATTCTATTTATATAGTGCTTTACACAGGTGAGACACCACACCGAACCATCAGGCGGCGGAAGATGGCCTGGAAGTGCCGATGGATTGTTATTCCAGGCTCCTTATATGGAAAACAGGCACACAATACATACATTACTCACAAGACATAAAGATATTCATTAGGTATATTTTCAAAATTGTAATTAAAAGAACACCAACCCTACCTGACGCTCTGATTGAATTAAATAGGAGCTCCAAGTGATCTTGGCTGAACCTGTAGGTGAGCACATACCGCTGAACTAAATAATAAGCTTGTTTGAAAACCATTCTACTATCAGATGTTCTGTTGCCTTTATTTTAAGTGGGGTGGGTATGAGACATGAGAGGTAACTTACTTTTGTTAGGGTGAATTACACGTGCATAATACACAGTGTTGGGCAAGTTACTTGGAAATTGCAGTGAGCTAAGCTATTAGTTACTCTGTCATGAATAAAGCTTCACTATACAAAAGCTACCACCCAGTCAAATGTAGCAAGCTAAGTAACACAAACACAGCAGTAGGCTAGTTCATTACATAGGAAGCTACTTTAAGTTGTGCTTACTTCACATGACAAGAAAAGTAGCTTGTGTGGCCAAGCTACTTGGTAAATAAAGGAGTTACTAATACTGAAAAGTTACTTGATTCTGGAAATAGTAAAGCTACCACCAAAATACTAAGTTACTAGTGTAGATGTATTGATTGTATAAGTTAGTGAACTGTTGTAAGCTGTTGTAATCAATGAAACAAAATATTAATTGTTTCTAATATGAGCTAAAACTGAAGGTGCAAGCAGGAGAATAGGAAACCCTGTTCAAGCGGTTGCCGGGGAGAGAAAGATTTAGTATGTCTGTCTTTTGAGAAACAGGACACAGGTTAGAGACACACACACATAGTCTGACAGGCAAGACAGAAACCAGAAGGGGACAAGAAGATTTTTGCATTTATCCTTATAAGGAATAGAACTGGAACTGGACCAATAGCACACTTGCTTTGTAAACTTAACGACTCTATCTTTTGGGCGTAGTGGAAGTATAAAATCTGTTGACTGTTGATCCTTAGACATTGTGCGGCATCACTTGTCTCCAGAAGCTTCTGTAATAAATGGATATACGATACAGTAATTGACCTAACTCCTGGTGTTTTATTCTCCTTTCCAACAAACCAACTCGGGGAAGTGTTAGACTTCAACACTAGCTAAGCTAGTACTGCCCAACAATGATAATACCGTCTTTTATTTATATAAATATATAATTAGCTGGCCAATGATATACCAGTAATATTTGCTTTATTTCTACAATAGCATTCTTGAGTCAGTTGTAATCTAAGTCAGTGTTATAGAATATGACTTATCAAGTCTCAGTTCGCTGGGTTAACACCGGCTGGTGCAGTAAACATAGCCTAGCTAGCTGGATACGATTTCAGTACAGTAATATCAAAGATCCTTGCTCCTTCTCAACTCTCTGGTAATATTCTAGTCACAAAATACAACCAATAATACGGTAATGTTAAATCTTACTTGTGAAAAGTAATCCCCCGAGCCCTGCTTTCGATGGTCCGCCGATATGAGCAGGAGTATGCTCCACAGTGCTCTGGCATCGTTGCTTCTGCTGCTACGCAAATAGGAGTATGACCGGTCAAAGATGGCGGCCATATTTCTCGCGCCCCAGCAGCCAATGCGGCGTCTACTCTTTATTATGTCTATGGTTGCAACATCGCAGGTTACTTTCCTGTGGGTAAATCTTATTTCTATGAGGGTGTTCAGGATTGCAATTGTGCATTCGCGTGCCGGGGGTTACTGCAACATTTTGACAATGTTGGTTATGGAGCAAATCATCAGACTACTGCATATTTAGTTTATGTGCGAAAACCTATATCTTAGTTTTTATATACAACAATGTCAATACACTTTTCGAGTAATTGCCATTTATTTTTCAACAATGTTTTGAAGCAATTAAAAATATGAATAAAACACAAATAACAGAACAAGTTTAGCAACATTAGATTTCGGGTTATGTTCAGATAAAAAGTTAGATTCTGGAAGATAGATGTTTATTGGATTAATTGGAATGACTGAATATCTGGCAGACCTTTAGCATGTAATGTTAAGATGTAACCCAATCATGTTGAAGTAATAAGCAATGGTTTAGAAACCCATTGCCAAAGGCACTGTAGCCTACACAACCCATAAGGTAAAATGTGAATTCCGTTTTTTTGGCCAGCTATGATCTCGCAAAAGGTGTTCAGTTGGTTATAGGCCATTCCTATTTGTTTTCCAATGCCTCTTAATATGAAAGAAATCTAAAAGTAATTGAAAGTAATCAGATTATGTTACTGAGTTTGAGTAATCAAAAAGTTACTGATTACAAATGTGGACAGGTAACTTGTAACTGTAACAGATTACATTTAAAAAGTAACCTACCAACCCTGCATATGTTAAATGTCTAGCACATAAGCCTCTCTTGAATATCCCAATAAGCAGGCCTAAGTGTTAGAGGTCCATTGTTTCTACTGCCTCCATCGTCATGTAACTCTGCGACTCTTTCTGTGCCTGCCCCCCTCTTTATCCCCAAAAGATATTCATCCTGATGTTATGTTACCTCCTCTACCTTCTGTAGTGTACCATTTGCACTGTCTTGGAAGCTTTAAAACTATTTGAATGATTCAGCTATTCTTTGTACATTTAAGTGTATTTGTGTTTTTAAAATTCCAGGACCGGTTCTAGACTGGTCACTGGGTCGAGACCTCCTCCTCTCTCACTCAGTTCTCAAATATAAAGAGACAGGATGAATGTCATGGAGTTTTGTCAACTGGGTTTGTTTCAGGGAAGTTGGATGGAACCTCAACCTCTATGTATTTGACATGTTCCTTTAGTGTTGAAGCTAGCTGACATTTAAAAGACATTCTTCTAACAGTACATGGACAGTATATTATGAACATGGTGTATCTTCTCTTCCCTCTGTGTCTCCCTTTGTCTCCCAGAGCCTCCATCCCTCTCCATCTTCCCCTCCCCTCTCCCTCTCTCTGTGCCCGGCCAGGTGGTGACGGTGCAGTGTGAGGCGTCAGGCTTCTCCCCCCTCTCCCTGGAGCTCCACTGGGAGTTAATGGAGACGGACGGCAATGTCAGGCCCCTGGGTGCTCCCATGGTGAGACTCAGTAGATGGATATACAGTTGTGCTCAAAAGTTTGTTGAATTGTTAATACATATGTACCATTTGTAAAGAAAACATGAGTAAGCAGGCAAAACACATGTCTTTTATTTCTTATGGGATTCACATTCAACTATTGGTCATAACAGAATGGCACAATCATAAAACAAAACAAGGCAAAAAATTAAAAAATTAACTGACCCCTGTTTAAAAGTCTTATACCCTTAGTTCTTAATATTGTGTATTGCCCCATTTAGCATCAATGACAGTGTGCAGTCCTTTGTAGTAGTTGTCTATGAGGCCCCAAATTCTTGCAGGTGGTATAGCTGCCCATTCGTCTTGGCAAAATGCCTTCAGGTCATGCAAAGTCTTTAGTCATCTTGCATGAATTGCACGTTTGAGATCTCCCCAGAGTGGCTTGATGATATTAAGGTCAGGAGACTGTTATGGCCACTCCAGAACCTTTGCCTTTTCTGCTGTAACCACTGGAGGGTCAACTTGACCTTGTGCTTAGGGTCATTGTCGTGCTGGAAAGTCCAAGAGCGTCCCATGTGCAGCTTTTGTGCAGAACAATGCAGTCTGCCAGTATTTTCTGTACATGATGCATCCATCTTGCCATAAATTTTCACCAGATTCCCCATGCCTTTAGAGCTCACACACCCTCAAAACATCAGTGAGCAACCACCATTCTTCACAGTGAGGATGGTATTTTGTTCACTATAAGTCTTGTTGACCCCTCTCCAAACATAGTGCTTATGGTTGTGACCATAAAGCTCTATTTTGCTCTCGTCACTCCAAATTACACTGTGCCAGCATGTGAGGCATGTCAAGGTGTTGTTGGGAATATTGTAGCTAGGCTTTTTTGTGGCATTTGCATAGTAAAGGCTTCTTTCTGGCAACTCAACCATGCAGCTCATTTTTGATCAAGTATTGTTGTATTGTGCTCCTTGAAACAAGCACACTGTCTTTTTCCAGAGCAGCCTGTATTTCACCTGAGGTTACCTGTGGGCTTTTCTTTGTATCCTGAACAATTCTTCTGGCAGTTTTGGCTGAAATCTTTCTTGGTCTACTTGACTTTGGCTTGGTATCAAGGGATCCCCGAATTTTCCACTTCTTAATAAGTGATTGAACAGTACTGACTGGCATTTGCAAGGCTTTGAATATCTTTTTATATTGTTTTCCATCTTTATAAAGTTCCATTACCTTGTTACACAGGTATTTTCTACTCCCCATGGCTCAGTATCCAGCCTGTTCTGGGTATCCATGTGAGAGCTAACAAACTCATTGACTATTTATAAACAGACAGTAATTGCTATTTACAAAGCCACAGGTGTGGGATATTAACCTTTAATTGTTATTTTCACCTGTGTGTGTCACCTTGTGTGTCTGTAACAAGGCCAAACATTCAAGGGTATGTCAACTTTTGATCAGGGCCATTTGGGTGATTTCTGTTATCATTACGATTTAAAAAGGAGCCAATAATAATAAATAATAAATGGCTTCATATGATCACTATCATGAAATAAAATACATTTTATTTTGCATTATCATTCATATTTTCAAAATCAATGCTACAATTTCACAATTTATGCCAGGGTATGTAAACGTATGAGCACAATTGTACAGTGGATACAATTGTTCATGATTTATCTCATTCTTTTACATCACAAAAAGCTGGCATTTTCACAGAGGTGTGTAGACTTTGTGTATCCACTGTATATACAGTATGCAACTCCTTATCGAATGGATTCTAGATTCATCCCTAAAACCAATTCTGTACTGAACTGATGGCCAGTGCATGGTTCTACCTTCACTGCTGGTGTCACTTTCCTGTTGACTTAATGAAGCAGGGGGAATGTATGATATGATTAATTATAATGGATATGAGCTGAACTGAGAGTTCAAAGTGAATCACATGGGTACTTAAATTACATGGACATTTTTTTTATCTTATTTGCACAGTTAATTGGCATCTGTTATGGCCCATTCACAGTATTTGTCTAACATTGTTATGGCTGAGTAAAATACATCTTACACTTTTGATTTGGCTTAAGCAAAGTGAGAACTAATTTGTTGGGATGAATGGTGACTATGAGAATGTGACTGTTCAGTTTGTTTGTTTGATATTTGAATAGAAGTAATCATGTTAATATCATGTACATGGGAATGAGTGGGTAAAAAGTTGCAGGGAGCACATTTTTGTTATTCCCTACATGGGTAGTACGTTTTGCTATATTTTAATTGAAACTGAGAAAATAATTCTGCATCAAGTTCTGTTCTAGAAAATCAAGTTGAGAAGTTTACTCAGTCTAAATTGTAAAGAGAGACACAGACCCCAAATGTCCACCCTGGAGTGCTCTACTCACTCACACAATCACCATTGTGGGGGGGGTTGTTGAAATTGGGTTTCGGTGTAGAGGTGGCTATTTTTGAACTCCTTAGAAAAAAACTGATTTACTGGTGACATTATCAAAATTATTTTTCTAATTCAGCTAATACTTTGTGTTCTTTATTCTGGTTTTGACTGGTTATGTCCATCAGTTAGCTCTCAAACACCAAATAGGTTGGAAGCCAAATTGACATTAGGAGTTGAGACTATTTGTTTAAAGTAGAGATTTTTAGAGAACATTTTACTCTCACT
Organism: Esox lucius; assembly: GCF_011004845.1. Lineage (NCBI taxonomy): Eukaryota > Metazoa > Chordata > Actinopteri > Esociformes > Esocidae > Esox > Esox lucius. The sequence goes on along the minus strand of NC_047578.1, from coordinate 20,158,720 downwards.
TTAAATGTCATGGTACAGTGAGCAGCAGTGCCACCGTTCCATATACCCTCAGTTCCCATCACTTACGAACACATCCCGGACTTGTTTTCTGTCACATGTCTTTAATCATGCACACCAGGTCCCTATCACATCATTGTAAGTGTTTAAATGTTTCCCCTCTGCTCCCCACAGTGTGGATCATTGTTGTCGTCAGTGTTTGCCGGTGTGTGTTGCTGTTAGACGTAAGTGTTGTTATGGAAATTTTGAACTAAGGTGCATTTGAGAAATGTCTGTCTTTCTATTGGCTGATATGTAAATCTGTACTTTGATTGTGACACACATGTCTCTATAATATCAGAGGATTATTAGGTATTTGGGCCATGTCCTCCTGCCTAGAAGAAGGATGTATTCGTTGTCGTCATATACATGCATGAATGAGTTACTAGTTAAAGATACAGAGAGGGGTCTGGTGTTTGAATAGGAGACATCCTTGACCGGCACGGGTGGATTAGAGGGGGTACTCGTAAATCTGTATAACCCTTTAGTGTCTCTGTTGACTATCCAGACATTGTGTCTCCTCAGGAGTTGAGAAGGATAAGGTGGGGGGACAGCCCGCCCTTTGGGTAAACTCTTGTGACAAGACCGATGGCAGCATCTTACCACACCCCTTTTCTATGTAATAAATACGGATTGTTCATGTATGGAGTTAGAGACTCCTCAGACGATTGTGTGTGTAAGCGGTTGACGCGTCTCTCATAATAGTCTCTGTGCATAATAATTAATAAAACGGTTATAATGTACCCCTCTAAGAACTGCCACCTTAATGTGGTGGAGGGGTTTGAGTACCCGAGTGACCCTAGGAGCTATGTTGTCTGGGGCTATATGCCCCTGGTAGGGACTCCCAAGGCAAACAGGTCTTAGGCAACGGGTCAGACTAAGAGCGGTTCAAAACCCCCTTAATGAAGAATACAATTTTGAGTACCGTGACGTCGCCCGGTATGGCGCAGCCGGGGCCCCACCCTGGAGCCAGACCCGGGGTTGGGGCTCGTATGCGAGCGCCTGGTGGCCGGGCCTTCCCCCATGGGGCCCGGCCGGGCTCAGCCCGAAGGAGCGACGTGGGGCCGCCCTCCCGTGGGCTCACCACCCACAGGAGGGACCATAAGGGGCCGGTGCGAAGAGGATCGGGCGGCAGTCGAAGGCAGGGGCCTAGACAACCCGATCTCTGGACACGGAAACTAGCTCTAGGGACGTGGAATGTCACCTCGCTGGCAGGGAAGGAGCCTGAGTTAGTGCGTGAGGTTCCGATTAGAGGTAGTCGGGATCACCTCTACGCACGGCTTGGGCTCTGGAACCACACTCCTTGAGAGAGGATGGACTCTTCACCACTCTGGAGTTGCCCATGGTGAGAGGTGGCGGGCTGGTGTGGGTTTGCTTATAGCTCCCCAGCTCTGCCGCCATGTGTTGGAGTTTACCCCAGTGAACGAGAGGGTCGTTTCCCTGCGCCTACGGGTCGGGAATAGGTCTCTCACTGTTGTTTGTGCCTACGGGCCGAACGGCAGTGCAGAGTACCCAACCTTCTTGGAGTCTCTGGGAGGGGTGCTGGAAAGTGCTCCAACTGGGGACTCTATTGTTCTACTGGGGGACTTCAACGCCCACATGGGCAACGACAGTGACACCTGGAGGGGCGTGATTGGGAGGAACGGCCCCCCTGATCTGAACCCGAGTGGTGTTCAGTTATTGGACTTCTGTGCTAGTCACAGTTTGTCCATAACGAACACCATGTTCAAGCATAAGGGTGTCCATCAGTGCACGTGGCACCAGGACACCCTAGGCCGCAGGTCGATGATCGACTTTGTTGTCGTCTCATCTGACCTGCGGCTGTATGTCTTGGACACTCGGGTGAAGAGAGGGGCGGAGCTGTCAACTGATCACCACCTGGTGGTGAGTTGGATCCGATGGCGGGGGAGGAAGCTGGACAGACTCGGCAGGCCCAAGCGTACTGTAAGGGTCTGCTGGGAACGTCTGGCCAAGTCTCCCGTCAGAGAGATCTTTAACTCCCACCTCCGGCAGAGCTTCGACTGGATCCCGAGGGAGGTTGGAGATATTGAGTCCGAGTGGACCATGTTCTCCACCGCCATTGTCGAAGCGGCCGCTCGGAGCTGTGGCCGTAAGGTCTCCGGTGCCTGTCGAGGCGGCAATCCCCGAACCCGGTGGTGGACACCGGAAGTAAGGGATGCCATCAAGCTGAAGAAGGAGTCCTATCAGGCCTGGTTGGCTTGTGGGACTCCTGAGGCAGCTGACGGGTACCGACAGGCCAAGCGGACTGCAGCCCGGGTGGTTGTGGAGGCAAAAACTCGGGCCTGGGAGGAGTTCGGTGAGGCCATGGAGAAGGACTATCAGCTGGCCTCGAAGAGATTCTGGCAAACCATCCGGCGCCTCAGGAGAGGGAAACAGTGCCCTACCAACGCTGTTTACAGTAGAGGTGGGCAGCTGTTGACCTCAAATGAGGATGTCGTCGGGCGGTGGAAGGAGTACTTCGAGGATCTCCTCAATCACGTCTTCCATTGAGGAAGCAGAGGATGAGGGCTCAGAGGTGGACTCGTCCATCACCCGGGCTGAAGTCACAGAGGTGCTCAAGAAACTCCTCGGTGGCAAGGCACCGGGGGTGGATGAGATCCGCCCTGAGTACCTCAAGTCTCTGGATGTTGTGGGGCTGTCTTGGTTGACACGCCTGTGCAACATCGCGTGGCGGTCGGGGACAGTGCCTCTGGGATGGCAGACCGGGGTGGTGGTCCCTCTTTTTAAGAAGGGGGACCGGAGGGTGTGTTCCAACTATAGGGGATCACACTTCTCAGCCTCCCCGGGAAAGTCTATGCCAGGGTTCTGGAGAGGAGAATACGGCCGATAGTAGTCGTGTTGGCCCCTTCTAACCAGGACCTTCAGCATGCACTGGGACGGTTTGCAGCCGAGTGTGAAGCGGTGGGGATGAAAATCAGTACCTCCAAATCCGAGGCCATGGTCCTCAGTCGGAAAAGGGTGGCTTGCCCACTTCAGCTTGGTGGAGAGTGCCTGCCTCAAGTGGAGGAGTTTAAGTATCTAGGGGTCTTGTTCACGAGTGAGGGAAGGATGGAACGGGAGATTGACAGACGGATCGGTGCAGCTTCTGCAGTAATGCAGTCGATGTATCGGTCTGTCGTGGTGAAGAAAGAGCTGAGCCGCAAGGCGAAGCTCTTGATTTACCAGTCAATCTACGTTCCTACTCTCACCTATGGTCATGAGCCGCTGCTCCTCCACATCGAGAGGGTTCAGCTGAGCTGGGAAGGCGTTCCGGTCCCATCCCACCGGGAGGAGACCCCGGGGAAGACCTAGGACACACTGGAGGGACTATGTCTCCCGGCTGGCCTGGGAACGCCTCGGTGTCCCCCCGGAAGAGCTAGAGGAAGTGTCTGGGGAGAGGGAAGTCTGGGCATCCCTGCTTAGACTGCTGCCCCCGCGACCCGGCCCCGGATAAGCGGAAGAAGATGGATGGATGGATGGTTATCATGTACAAAGATAATTTTGTCTCTGTGTCCCTTACTCAGAGTGTCGATACATTGGAATTTCCATCACAGTGTCTTTAGAGCTTTATGTACAATCGTTTTGCTGCTTTAGTCAGTCATTTCCTTTTGTTGTGTTTTGTTTGTCCTCTTGTGTTCGTTTACGTTCATTAAAGAACTACACTGATTACCTCTGCCTGCACCTGGTTCCTTGCTCCTGCAACACCGCATTCATTACATTGAGAGTCTATCTAGTACATACAAGAGTTGAAAAGTACAAAAAGATAGGATCTGGATTCTTTATTTCCCTGTGTAAAAGAATAATGTTTTATATTTAGATTAGGTAAATTACTCACAATCAGGACCCCCCCCACTCTAACCCTACTCCAGGGTGAGATCTGGGGAGATAGGGCATTGTGGGGGGGTCATGATTTATGACAGGATTACAGAGTCTTTGATATGTCAGTGCTTAGGAGAAACTGACACCATGCAACATTTGGTGAAACAATAACAGGTTAAATAATATTTATTAGTTGAGCTTCAAGATGGTGGTAAATGTTATGATTTGCAATAAGGTACTTAATAATTTATGTGAAACAAAGGTGAATTCGATTGTAGTTTAGAGACAGACCAATTAGATTTAATTGTTAATCAAATGATATCTGGTCAGATTATGAACTGGTTATGAACTGTTTTTGACATTGATACGTCAACGCAAGCAAGCTGTGTTAACAGATGAGTAATTGGACCAGTAATAGGAAATTGTGCAATTTTGTTATTTGTTGGTCATTGAACAACTATAGAAAAGAGTGAGATTGTTATGTTTCTTCACTGGCAGAAAAGAAGTGCCAGAAATGTTAATATTTTAACTATTCTATAGCAGTTTACAACGGTTTACACATCCACATGTCAATGAAAATGACCCCAAAAGTAAAGTGAAGTGAAATTACCTACTTTGACCATTGTTTTTATCATAAAACCTTTTTTTGTATATTCCTGTGTAATGAAAAATATAGTAGTTTTGAGGCCTTGCAAAGTTTCGAGGCCTTGCAAAGACAGGTTGAGGCCATTCAAGCGGTCAAATATATCAACCAAATAGGACAGAGACGCAAGCCACAGTGTCATCCAGAGAAAAATATCAAGGACATTGAAGATGGCTTCTCCTGTAGTGTGCGACTGAAGAGGCCGGCAAAACAGGACATCCTCCTCAATCGCCTTGTCCCGCAGATACCTGACATAGGTGAGGAGCTGTGCCTGCCCAGCAATATCTGTGTATTTGTCTAGCTGCAGCACGTAGTAAGGACTCTTTTTTATTAACTCTATCAGTTGCTCTCTGATATCATTAGACATGTCTGAAATTCTCCTAGCAACTGTGTCATTGGACAGTGGTACTGCACCGAGCCTGGCTGCTGCACTATCTCCTATCATTATTCTGCACATGTCTTGTGCGGCTGGCAAAATGAGTCTCTGCAATTGTATGCGGTTTACCCAGTTTAGCTATTCTTTTGGCCACTACATACGATACCTCCAAACACTGTTTAGACACAGTGCTGTGAACTGAAATTGTTGCCTGTTGCTGATGGAGGCCATCAAGTTTCTTTTAAAATATTCAGCCGGTTTATCCTTAATGCCAGCATGCTTTGTTTCGAGGTTCCTTTTTAGTTTGCAGGGCTTCATGCTGTCGTTTGCCAGCACCTCGGCACACACGACACACAGGTCTCAGATCAGCCGTGACTGTAAACCCAAACTGCAGGTATGCTTCATCGTACCTTCAAAGCTTTTTTGCAGCTGGTGGTGCGTCGGTTGCCTTGTTGGTCCTCACTAGAAATCTCTCCATTTTTGTTTGGTTTTGAAATAATTTGGATGTGGATTGGTTGTGTTTTCAATAAGGTTTAGGCTATGATGTAAAATGTGTGCGTGTGTGTGGCTATGTTGAGAGACTAGTATCGTCGGCTAATCAGTCGGGACTAAGGCACCATCTTTAATACAACGAACAAAATAATGGCAATGCAAATTCTATTTTAAGACTTAACGATTGTAGTTCTTTGTCAGTGAGTCAGTGAGTGTCTCGCGTGGGTGTTGCAACACGGTGAAAAAGGCAGAGGGGTAGTTAGCTAAGAGCTAAGAAACAATTACTGGCTATGGCCCGAAATGGGGCTAATTTTTAAAAAGACTGTTTGTGGGATTAGTCTTTAAAAAGACGGTTTGGGTTTTGAAGTAAATTGATATCGATGGATAACAACTAGACTAGCGAGAGATGGCACAAGCGAACTTGGCAAGAGACTAGACTGTAGTGAATGCAGCTATGTGAGTCAAATGCAGTGATTTATTTTTGTGTGAAAGTGAGTGAAGAAACATTTACATTTACACCCCGCTCTGTAAATCAGGGCGGGAACGGCGGCGGCCATGCGCGATTCATTTGCAGCCTGGACGCGGAGTGGTGTGAGTGTCCTCACTGCTGCGCGAGGCTACTGAGAGACTGACCGCCTGTGAGTGCTTTTGGACGGGGGAGGGGCTCACGGCAGAACCTGCTGCTCGTTGAGCACAGTAACTGCAGAGTGATACGTGCTTTCGAGTCTCCAAACACCACAAAACATTTTTGCCATCTTATTAATCACTAAATTCACTTCTGACAACGTTTCAGGAACTGACAATTGACAAGTTTTCAGAGTTGAGAAGCTCCATGAAGTGATGCGACAGCCAGCTAGTGCCTGCCCCAGCCGCTAGCTCGTCGGTCGGACAGTCCTGCGCAGAGACCTCATTGTAAGCTGGAGGTCTCTTAGACCGCTCTCGTTAATAAGAGGCTTTTATTTCGCCGTTGACGGTTCATTTGTTTATATCACAACACATGTCCATCATAAGATCAATGAGAACCTGTGGTTAACTTTGGTTAACTGGTCTTTTCTGAGTTAAACTCCAAAAGAGTGCCCTGCGGGCTTGACAACCTTGCTGTCTCTCACACTCTCACACACACACACACACACGTCTACAGCGCAACAGGCAGAGGCGGGGGAGAGAGTGATACCGTTTCTCTTCGGGAGACTTGTTTAAATTATGACAGATATGCTATATACATGCCACTAGATTTGTCGGTAGTCGCTTTTGACACAAAATCGCCCGGAGGATGATTTGTGTATTATAATAGTCCAACCACTTGCATTTCAACATGGGGGGATTTTTTATTTATTTATTTATTTATTTTTATTATCCTGAAGCCTACTCGCGCCCCCCTGGGAAAGTGTCCGCGCCCCCCTAGGGGGCGGGCCCCGCCGGTTGAGAACCAATGGCTTAGAGTAAGCATGATGATCTGTTCAAATGTAGCCCAAAAACCCTGCCAACCGCGACCAATTAATTTTCACCCGCGACATTGTTTGAAAAGTGTGAAAACTTTTCAAACAATGTGTGTGAATTTGTGTGAAAACCAAGTAAATAATACCTAGAACGTGTAATTATGCATTATCCCGTTAAATTTTTTGATAGCGAATGAGAAGTAGTCTGAAAAACACATTCGTTTTCGTAACGTGGTACTGCAGTGACATCCCATACGCAAAATAAATGTATTTTAAATATACTTTTGAATACATTTGGTAAATACATTTCCGAACACATTTGGAAAATACAGTGTAGAGAAATATTTGATACACTGCCGATTTTGCAGGTTTTCCCACTTACAAAGCATGTAGAAGTCTGTATCATAGGTACTCTTCAACTGTGAGTGACGGAATCTAAAACAAAAATCCAGAATATCACATTATATGATTTTTAAGTAATTAATTTGCATTTTTTTGCATGACATAAGTATTTGATACATCAGAAAAGCAGAACTCAATATTTGGTACACAAACCTTTGTTTGCAATTACAGAGATCATACGTTTCCTATAGTTCTTGACCACTGCAGCAGGGATTTTGGCCCACTCCTCCATACAGACCTCCAGATCCTTCAGGTTTTGGGGCTGTTGCTGGTCAATACGGACTTTCAGCTCCCTCCAAAGATTTTCTATTGGGTTCAGGTCTGGAGACTGGCTAGGCCACTCAGGACCTTGAGATGCTTCTTACGGAGCCACTGCTTAGTTGCCCTGGGTGTGTGTTTCAGGTCGTTGTCATGCTGGAAGACCCAGCCACGACCCATCTTCAATGCTCTTCCTGAGGGAAGGAGGTTGTTGGCCAAGATCTGGCGATACATGGCCCCATCCATCCTCCCCTCAATATGGTGCAGTCGTTTTGTCCCCTTTGCAGAAAAGCATCCGCAAAGAATGATGTTTCCATCTCCATGCTTCATGGTTGGGATGGTGTTCTTGGGGTTGTACTCATCCTCCTTCTTCCTCCAAACACGCAGAGTGGAGTTTAGACCAAAAAGCTATATTTTTGTCTCATCAGACCACATGACCTTCTCCCATTCTTCCTCTGGATCATCCAGATGGTCATTGGCAAACTTCAGACGGGCCTGGACATCCTTTGGCTTGAGCAGGGGGGACCTTGCGTGCGCTGCAGGATTTTAATCCATGAAGTCTTAGTGTGTTACTAATGGCTTTCCTTGAGACTGTGGTCCCAGCTCTCTTCAGGTCATTGATCAGTTACTGCTGTGTAGTTCTGGGCTGATCCCTCCCCTTCCTCATGATCATTGATGCCCCACGAGGTGAGATCTTGCATGGAGCCCCAGACCGAGGGAGATTGACCGTCATGTTGAACTTCTTCCATTTTCTAATAATTGTGCCAACAGTTGTTGCCTTCTCACCATGCTGCTTGCCTATTATCCTGTAGCCCATCCCAGCCTTGTGCAGGTCTACAATTTTATCCCTGATGTCCTTACACAACTCTGGTCTTGGCCCATTGTGGAGAGGTTGGAGTCTGTATGAATGAGTGTGTGGACAGGTGTCTTTTATACAGGTAACAAGTTCAAACAGGTGCAGTTAATACAGGTAATGAGTGGAGAACAGGAGGGCTTCTTAAAGAAAAACTAACAGGTCTGTGAGAGCTGGAATTCTTACTGGTTGGTAGGTGATCATATACTTATGTCATGCAAAAAATGCAAATTAATTAGAAAAAAATCATACAATGTGATTTTCTGGATTTTTGTCAAATGTATCTCTCACAGTTGAAGTGTACCTATGATAAAAAGTTATAGACCTCTACATGCTTTCTAAGTAGGAAAACCTGCAAAATCGGCAGTTTATCAAATACTTGTTCTCTCCACTGTATATTCCTGAATACATTTGGTAAATATCTGTCAAAATGTTTGAAATTGGCCGCTTAAATATATTTATAAAAAATGCATGTCTAAACATACTGCAGTGTCAACCAGGTAGTGTTTTGAAACTGCAACCTGATGTTCCACAGATAGGCACACTAACCATTACTCCAAACAGGATTATCTTAACAGTAGAGGCAAGTAGTGGATTTGCCAAGTTTACCTTAGTATGTAAGACTACATTTGTCACTATAAGCTGAAATGTGTTTTGGTAATGTATATCTATAAAATGTGTTTCAATACCTAAATGTGATATAATCAATACGTCGGTAATTACATTTCATCTTTTTAATCTCACAGGATCAGAAAAATGCATTTTAATATGGGCTTGAAAAAATATTTTGTTAATGTATTTTCTATAATACATTACAATTGTAATGAGAGCATTGTTGACGGTGAAATACATTTGGACAAAACTGAAATGTATTTATACATTTTCAAATACTTTTAGGAATAATGCTGAAGCTCCTGCACTGGGACGGTTTGCAGCAGAGTGTGAAGCGGTGGGGATGAAAATCAGTACGTCTAAATCCGAGGCCATGGTCCTCAGTCGGAAAAAGGTGGCTTGCCCACTTCAGGTTGGTGGAGAGTGCCTGCCTCAAGTGGAGGAGTTTAAGTATCTAGGGGTCTTGTTCACGAGTGAGGGAAGGATGGAACGGGAGATTGACAGACGGATCGGTGCAGCTTCTGCAGTAATGCAGTCGATGTATCGGTCTGTCGTGGTGAAGAAAGAGCTGAGCCGCAAGATGAAGCTCTTGATTTACCGGTCAATCTACGTTCCTACTCTCACCTATGGTCATGAGCTTTGGGTCATGACCGAAAGGACAAGATCCCGGATAAAGGCGGACGAAATGAGCTTTCTCCGCAGGGTGGCTGGGCGATCCCTTAGAGATAGGGTGAGAAGCTCGGTCACCCGGGAGGAGCTCAGAGTAGAGCCGCTGCTCCTCCACATCGAGAGGGGTCAGCTGAGGTGGCTTGGTCATCTGTTTCGGAAGCCTCCGGAACGCCTTCCTGGGAAGGTGTTCCGGTCCCGTCCCACCGGGAGGAGACCCCGGGGAAGACCTAGGACACGCTGGAGGGACTATGTCTCCCGGCTGGCCTGGGAACGCCTCGGTGTCCCCCCGGAAGAGCTAGAGGAAGTGTCTAGGGAGAGGGAAGTCTGGGCATCCCTGCTTAGACTGCTGCCCCCGCGACCCGGCCCCGGATAAGTGGAAGAAGATGAATGAATGAATTTCGGAATAAAAGCTGAAATGTATTTTGAATTAAGTCAAATGTATTAATGCATTTTTAAAGACATTTCAGAGTAAAAGGTGAAATAAATGTTGATACCTGAAATTTATTTTGAATATAGATAAATATATGTATACATTTTTAAATACATTTCAGAATAAAAGGTGAAATGCATTTTGGTACCTGAAATGTATTTTGAATTAAGTTAAATGTATTCGACATGTATTCATCATATATTCTACATACATTTTGCATTGCAAAAATATATCTATTTTCCATATGGGATATTTTTCCTCATATAAGTCAATTCGTTTAATTCTGTTTAAAAACATTGTCTTTTTTGATAGAATCATGGCCATTTTCTGTGTAAGTGGCTATAATTCCCACTCGCAACTTCGTGGAGAGATTACTGGAAAAGGGAGATCGTATTTGTCGATCGACCTTATCACTCTCATTTTGAAATACCAATTAAGGAATTTGCGGTTCCAGTTGGAGTTAATGTGAGTAGGGTATAGTTTAAAAAAAATATGCTTTTGACACGCCTTACACGTAAAAACACACATGCATTTCCTCAAGTTGTTCTCCTCTGTTCTCTCTCTCTAGCCCTCGGGGTTCCTCAAGTCATACAGTCATGAGGGTCAAGGTGGTGGGTCCATAGATCTGAACCATGGTACCACAACATTGGCCCAATTCCGCCATGGTGTCACAAGTGTGTGGTAAAGAGGTAGGAATGGTAGTCGGTGTCAAATCTTTACTTAAAAGAAACACCAAGCACTTAACACAATTAACTAACAAACAAACAAACAAACAAACAAACAAACAAACAAACAAACAAATGGCTGGCTATGCAGAAAACCGTAACTCACCACGTGCAGAACACAAGGAGACATGAACAACAATGATCGACAAATGTGGGGAGCAGAGGGGAATCATTTAAACACATACAAACGAGATGATAGGGACCTGGTGTGAATGATTAAAGACATGTGACACAAAACAAGTCCGGGATGTGTTCGTGTGTGATGGGAACAGAATGTGCACGGAACGGTGGCGCTGCTGCTCACCTTACCCTTACACATGGTGTCATTGTGGCTGTGGACTCCAGAGCCTCAGCTGTAAGTTACATTGGTAACTGAAGCACATAACCCACATGTTGTTCTGATTTGAAATTCCTTTCTGTCGTACAGTTATATTCATCTCTCAAGGAGTGTGGTTCCAGAGCCCAAGCCGTGTGTAGAGGTGATCCCGATTACCTCTAATCGGAACCTCTCAACCTCACGCACCAACTCAGGCTCCTTCCCCGCCAGCGAGGTGACATTCCACGTCCCTAGAGCCAGTTTCCGTGTCCAGAGATCGGGTTGTCTAGGCCCCTGCCTTCGACTGCCGCCCGATCCTCTTCGCACCGGCCCCTTATGGTCCCTCCTGTGGGTGGTGAGCCCACGGGAGGGCGGCCCCACGTCGCCCGTTCGGGCTGAGCCCGGCCGGGCCCCATGGGGGAAGGCCCGGCCACCAGGCGCTCGCATACGAGCCCCAACCCCGGGCCTGGCTCCAGGGTGGGGCCCCGGCTGCGCCATACCGGGCGACGTCACGGTACTCAAAATGTTTTTCTTCATTTAGGGGGTTTTGAACCGCTCTTAGTCTGACCCGTCGCCTAAGACCTGTTTGCCTTGGGAGACCCTACCAGGGGCATATAGCCCCAGACAACATAGCTCCTAGGGTCACTCGGGTACTCAAACCCCTCCACCACGTTAAGGTGGCAGTTCTTGGAGGGGAGAGTGTTGGTGGAGAGTGCCTGCCTCAAGTGGAGGAGTTTAAGTATCTAGGGGTCTTGTTCACGAGTGAGGGAAGGATGGAACGGGAGATTGACAGACGGATCGGTGCAGCTTCTGCAGTAATGCAGTCGATGTATCGGTCTGTCGTGGTGAAGAAAGAGCTGAGCCGCAAGGCGAAGCTCTCGATTTACCAGTCAATCTACGTTCCTACTCTCACCTATGGTCATGAGCTTTGGGTCATGACCGAAAGGACAAGATCCCGGATACAGGCGGCCGAAATGAGCTTTCTCCGCAGGGTGGCCGGGCGATCCCTTAGAGATAGGGTGAGAAGCTCGGTCACCCGGGAGGAGCTCAGAGTAGAGCCGCTGCTCCTCCACATCGAGAGGGGTCAGCTGAGGTGGCTTGGGCATCTTTTTCGGAAGCCTTCGGAACGCCTTCCTGGGAAGGTGTTCCGGTCCCGTCCCACCGGGAAGAGACCCCGGGGAAGACCTAGGACACGCTGGAGGGACTATGTCTCCCGGCTGGCCTGGGAACGCCTCGGTGTCCCCCCGGAAGAGCTAGAGGAAGTGTCTGGGGAGAGGGAAGTCTGGGCATCCCTGCTTAGACTGCTGCCCCCGCGACCCGGCCCCGGATAAGCGGGAGAAGATGGATGGATGGAGTTATATTCATCTGACAATACTGTAAGTAGGTAATCAACTAGTAATACTCAGTGATAAACTATTAAAAGCATATGCTACCTTTACTACTACCTCTGGCAATGTTGTGAGTAAAATGTCCAAATATACATTTTTATGTTATTTACCGTTCAGTGTGTTTCCCCCTTTGGTTCTTACAGTTGCCATTCCACACATGCAAACACCTTTGCTGTCAGAAATCTATTACCAAACTTAAACATTCACAAAAAATACAATTTAAACAACAATCACTCCTGTACAATTTCACCATATAGCTCCATTTTCTTTGTAGCTTCGAAGGAGGCTAACAAGGTGATAGAGATCAATCCTTACCTGCTGGGGACCATGTCTGGTAGTGCTGCTGACTGCCAGTACTGGGAGAGACTGCTGGCTAAGGAGTGCAGGTCTGTTGGAGCTCTGTGGGATTGAGTCCTGCTATAAAGTTACATGGTGTTAATATCATATAATTGAATGCCTGTCAGTCAGGCTGAAGGGCAAAGGAAGGACTAGGGAGGGTAAAACTGAGGTAATGTACCATACATTCATGTTTCTATACACTCCAAACAAACGAGTTTGACATAACTTAGGCAGCACACAACTGTATCAGTATCAGCTAGTGACTTAGTGTTTTAGCCATAATGCTAATCAATTCTAATTCAGCCCTGCCCCTTTCTTGGGGTTCCTGTTCTGCTTCCAACCCCTACTAATACCGGTATGGAGGAGTTACATGTATGTTTGTGCACATAATGGTTTAGCACTCTGACTGCATTGTCTTATAGGGTGACTGTCTACATGTGTCTCAGGCTGTAAAAACTGAGGAACAAGAAGAGGATCTCTGTGTCTGCTGCCTCTAAGCTGCTTTCCAACATGATGCTGGGCTACAGGGGCATGTGGCTGTCAATGGGCAGTATGATCATTGGATGGGACAACAAGGTGTGTGTGGATGGGAGTGAGGAGTGGGAAGAGTCTGGGTGTGTGTGGATGGGAGTGAGGAGTGGGAAGAGTGTTATGGTAATTTTGAACTAAGGTACATTTGAGAAATGTCTGTCTTTCCATTTGGCTGATATGTAGATCTTTACTTTGATTGTGACACACATGTCTTCATAATATCAGAGGATTAATAGGTATTTGGGCCATGTCCTCCTGCCTAGAAGAAGGGTATCAGTCTTTTGTTCCTCAGGAATGTGGTCCTTGGGGGCAGTAAGGTCAGTTGGCCCCTTTGGGTAAACACTACAGTAAACATTATGGCAGGAAGGATAAGGTGGGGGAAGATAGCCTTTGACTTGTGTGATAGAACAAAGGGAAAGGTGTTTGATTGACATGAGACAGATGGCAGCATCTTACCACACCCCTTTTTCCTATGTGATATATACGGTTGAATGAGCTATATTAGTTAGAGGCTCCTCAGACGATTATGTTTGTGTAAGCGGTTGACGCGTCTCTCATAATAGTCTCTGTGCATAATAATTAATAAAATAATGTACAAAGAGAACTTTGTCTCTGTGTCCCTTACTCCGACTGTCGATACATGGAATTACCATCACAATTTGGGGGCTCGTCCTCGGTTACTGATCCTGTGGTCTCCTACTTTTTGGGATTCCACAGTACAGGTACCCGGACTTAGATTTCGAGCTCGGGAGGTAAGGACACTTTCTTTTTGCGTTAGGGCGCGTGTATACTTGGGGTTAGGGCTCCTTTTTGCGTTAGGGCGCGTGTATACTTGGGGTTAGGGCTCCTTTTTGCGTTAGGGCGCGTGTATACTTGGGGTTAGGGCACCTTTTTGCGTTAGGGCGCGTGTATAATTGGGGTTAGGGCTCCTTTTTGCGTTAGGGTGCGAGTATACTTGGGGTTAGGGCTCCTTTTTGCGTTAGGGCGCAAGTGTATGTGTTAGGGCACATTTGAATTCTGCAGACAAGGTTAGGGCCTTGAAAATCTCACTTACGGGCCGACGGGTCTATCGACGATGTTAGGGCACGTTGATTGAGATGACAGCGTTAGGACGCTGGTATTTGTGTTAGGGCACATTAGGTTTGGATGGTTATGGGATTTGTTAATTGACTAGAGTTTGTTTCGCTGCGTTTGTTTTTTTGCTGCTTTTTGTGTTGGGTAAGCGTTGTGGTAAGTTTTCGGCGACGGTGTTTCTGTTTATGGTGTTTGGACATGTGGACAATTGTTCTTTGAGTGTTATTAGGTTTTTCGCGACTGGCTTTTTCGTTCGGTGATGGATGCGCGGCCTGTTGGGCTGCTTGGAGGTGGATGGACGTGGTAACGTATGGGAGTTGCAGGTGGAAGGCGTAGGCTACGGTGTGTAGACAGTGTGTAGTGATGGAAAGCTTTGGGAAAGTTTGTGTGGAGTTTATTGATCTGTGTTGTAGTTTTTCTTTTGCTCAGGTTCGATGGCTCGATCCCCTCTGATCGCCCGTCACCCCCCGCTAGGCCTCCTTGGAGGTTTGCGTAGTCCCGACGTTTCCCTGCAATCGTAGCCAACCCCGCTGGAGGCTAAGCTCTATGGCCCTTTTCGTTGTTTGAGTCAAGAAAAGTTCCATAAGTGGGGAGTTGTACACACCAGGTGTACACACCCGTAATCTCCGGTGTTTGCGGCTGAGACCAAAGAAGACTACAGACCCGGGGTTGAGGAAGAAACTTTGCTAACCGCTACGTTTAAAGTTATGAAGCTACCACTGGACATTCGACTGGACATTGGATTTGGGAAGATGCATGTGCGAATCAAGACAACGGCTCTATAGACGTATTGTTCCCTCAAGAATTGAGACAGTTTCGGTTTCTCTTTGGCCTCGCCATGAGCGATCCAACGGGAACACGCAGGAACGCTGAACCGCCTGAGGGAGGGGTGCGGACGGTCAGACAGGGGACCAGAGGGAGCATCAACCGGTGAGATTGTTCCTTAATACAGTTTTCATATGCTTTACTAAACAATGTGGTTGGTTTTTGTAAGTCAGATTTGATGGTTTTGTGGAAGTTGATAGATGGATTTGAGAAAGTATGGTGACTACAAGTTTTTTTGGAGTATTGCTGTCAGGGCGGCTGTAGTTAGAAACATGTCGTTTTTGTTCCGTGTCCTGACACCCATTCCCGTGCAGCAGTTGGACTGCGTGATGGAGTATAACGTGCTCCTGTATATAATGGTTTTGGATGTTGAAGTGTGGTGTTTTGGTTAATAGCGACTGTAGTTAGGCCTGACAACCATTCCTATGCAGCTAACCTATTGCGTTGCGATTAGTGCTGGATTATAAGCGGTTGGACTGCTTGAACATCTGCAATTTAGGTTGGACTTAAATATGCAATTGAGATTGGATCTCATACTTTCAGTGCCTGTGAGGGAGTAGGGATTGCTCCTGTAAATTGCCGCAATTGTTGGTCAGCTTATGATTTGGATCAGTGGTTATGCTACAAATGTTGTGTATGCGCGCGCCACTTCTGTGTGTGGTTGTGGCCCGAGTCACGGTCATTTGTCATTATCTGTTTGTGGTCATCATCTAGTAAATGCATTTGTCCATTTTGGAAATCCCTGTGCACGGGGGTTCCGATTGGCTGCATTGTATGTTCCTTGGCGGGATATGTGTATTTGTTCAAGGTTGTTGTTACCTTGGAAGTTTTGAAATCGCAAGATTTTGCTTTGTTTGGTGTCCACTGGGGTGTATGCGAAAGTACTGTCTTAAATTTAATAAATGGGATAGATTGGTAATTGGTATAATGCTGCTTCTCTAATTTGGTACACTGTGGGAACGACAGTAGTCTAAAGATGGGGTCTCTGGAATCATGGACGATACTAGAAACTGAGGTGTGCTTTCATAATCATTGATTTTCTTAAATGTTTATTTCCTAAAATGTATCATGCCTAACCATTAAATGAAGCTGGAACTTATCAAGGAAACCTGATCACCTTCCTCGGTAATAGCCAAGCTTATTTAATTGAATATTACATGTAGTTTGAGAAGCACTTGAATGTTATATAGCATGTTTTAATAGGCATTCGAAATAGCCTGGTTTGTTCTGTCATGCTTGACCATGTTTTAATAGGTATTCAGGAAATAACCTGTTTTGTTGTGCTTTGTAGGTATGTAGGTAAGCCTTAAGGAAGGTGGTAGCCGACTGTTGTGTGCTGAGCTGTTCGCTAGCACGAGTGGGTAGTCTGAAACCTAGTGATGAATTTGGTACAGTGGTTTTCTAATCTGGTAAAATAGTTTCATGGTTGTCTTACGAAAGGTTATCGTATTGTGTTTTCGCTCTCCTTATATCTTGTATAAGTGGTAGAATGAAGAATCCACCTGGTGATAGACTTGAACGTTAAGGAGACACGCTGTGCTCCATGAGGGCCGCATATGAATCCAATATAGTCATGGCCTATGAAGAGGGTTACACAGCCAAAGCAAGTTTACTCCACACGAAATTAGATAACCTATTTTTTTTAAATGCTAAATTGAGTTTGGTTAAATAATGTGGTTTCTCTTATTTGTATTTCCAATGATACCTGGGTTAATTCTTGTGTTTTAGGGCCTATGCCTGATGCCCATTACTGGCTTTATAAATTCTAGCCTGGTAAACTGATACATGGGGTTGATTGATGTGTCTGCGTTTAGAGTTCTAGCCTGGGGTATCATGGGGTTCGCTCACTGATTGTTCCTTGATTATAGTGACGTCATAAATCTGTATAGATAATGATAAGCACATTTTTACAAACTGCGAAAATATTAGATAGGTTGGACACTAAATCTAAAATCTTCAGTTAACGAACGATGTAGGTTAAATTGATAGTATGGTCTGGGGACCATAAACAAACATTTGGCCTTGCTAATGGCTCACCATATATGTGTGGAGCTCGGCTTCAGGAAGGGTGGGCAGGTCCACTGGGATGGCTTCCGCCACCCTTAACATTATATGAAGGTAGCATATTACTAAGGGTTGAATAATGTTTACATTTATGATTTCGAATCAAATTGTAGTAAGGGTGGAGACCTTACGTCATCCAACATTGTTAATTGCTAGAACAAATTCGATGTCTTTGCATGAGATATGCGTGAAAGTAGCGATTTTGGCTGACCGCCACTGTTTTGAATGACATAGACTTACATCTAAAATTAAGTGAATTCCCTAGACTTTAGGAGGTAAATTGAGTCATGATGTTTGTTGGTCTCAACTTAGTTTGGCCGTTGCCTGTGGAAATGCAAATTTTTATATGCTACTTTGGGAGTTCCTTCACACGAGTGACCGTGTGTGTGGTACAGTTTTTTTTATTTCCTTTGAGGATGTTTTTCTTATTTTCGGTTGTTTTGGTTGGATATTCAGTTTGCGACGTTTACTGGATGTAGGGCTGGGCAATAAATCGATTTAATCGATTTATCGATTTTGTAGTGTAAAACGATTTTTTTTTTGCAAACTCGAGTTTTTTGCCACAATAATTTTTTCGGACTTCTCCGCGTTTCGTCCTTGTGCGTTACCATAGATACTAAAAGAAGCGCGTAACACACAATCAAAACAACATGGCAGCGTGTAGTACTAGCAGAGAACTACTTCCAAAGAAAGGCACAGGAAACTCCGTAATTTGGAACTGGTTTGGTTTTGATGCAGCAGACAAAACACAGACGAAGCCTTGCTGCAAAATATGTTTCAAGGCTGTTGCTACTGGAAGCAGCAGTACAACAAATCTTTTCCAGCACCTGAGGAATAAACATCGCGAAGAATGGGAGAAGTGCAGCCGGCTCCGTAGCGAAAACGGCTCCTCTAGCACACCTGCTAAAAAGCAAACTACACTTCCTGAGAGCTTTACAAACTGTGTGCCTTATGATAAGAACGGAACGCGATGGAAAGCGATTACAGAGGCGATCACGTTTTATATTGCCACAGACATGCTGCCAATTTATTCTGTCGAAAAGCGAGGCTTTAATCACATGCTAAAAATATTAGATGCGAGGTACGTTGTCCCCAGTCGCAAGTATTTCGCCACTATTTTTTTTAATTGTAATGTTATATGTTACAAAATTTCTTGAACAGAAAATTTAAGCTACTGTGAAGTTGTTGCACTTTTGCTTAAACCTGGGTTAAAGCTTGAAATTGTTGAATGACAGAGCCTCATTTACTTTTTGTTTTGGGATTCTACGCATTTTAACTCTTGAGGACAATCATAGCAATAAAGTTGCACTTTTGACACTATATCTGATGTCTGCAGTCATTTAAGTGCATTGAAAAAAAAATCGGAAATCGAATCGAAACTCGAATTTTTCTTTAAAAAAATCGAAGATTTTTTTTTTAGGCAAAATCGCCCAGCCCTAACTGGATGTATGTTAGATTCCTCGTAACTATCGATTTTCTTTTTAATTTCGGTTCTGTAATGGTTCTGCTTTCAAGCTTGAAGTCATTTTCTGTCGTGAAAGCAAGGGGGGATTGTATGAAATGATTATCTATAGTGGAAAAGAGTTGAACTTAGAGTTCAAATGGAAAAGAGTTGAACTTAGAGTTCAAAGCAAATTAAATAGGTACTTGAAGAAGTTACGTGAATAATTTAGTTTGTCAAATTGGGTTTTTGAAAAGTATGTTTTATGTGAAATCTAACATGGTTATGGTTGAGTAGAATACGTCTTGCCATTTTGAAATGGTTTAGCTAAGCAATAACTAATTTGATGGGTGTGTTACTGTTTAGTTAGTTTAATATTTGATTAGAAGTAATCATATTAATCTTATGCATTATGGAATAAGTGGGTAGAAACGTGCAGGGAGCACATTTAGTTATTTCTTACATGTTTACAAAATGTTGCCATGTTTTAATTGATATTGAGAAAATAATTCTGCATCGAGTTATATTTCTGGGAAAAATTTGAGAAGTCTAAATTGCATAAAGAGAGGTACAGACCCACTGTAGCACTCCACTCACTGACAAAATAAAACAGTTTGAGATGGATTTTAACTTGTTTGGACTCTTTAGAAGAGAAACAGACATTATCAAAATTGGGTATTCTAATTCTAATTTAAGTTCTGTCCTAGTAAGTAATCATTGGAAAGTTAATGGTTAACAGAGGTTTCTTTGAGGTGAATGAAGAGAAAAAAGGTTGTTTTACTATTGTCAATGCCTGGGGTGTTTCAAGATAACAACAGTGTCCCTTAGTGATAAGGTGACAATTCTTCAAGACCAGGGTCTGTTCTTAGGTCAGTAGACCACCCCCCACTCCAGGGAGAGCCCTGTGGTGGTAAAGGAGTAAAAAGGGGGGGTCATGATTTATGACAGGATTTCAGAGTGTCTTTGATGTGCTAGGATAATAAGAAGAGATTGAGAAATTCACACTGAGTTTCATCTTGTAGAGAAATTAGGCTAAATAACAGTTATGTTAGCTGACTTCAGGATGGTGTGAAATGTTTGATTTGAAATAAGGTATTTGATCCTTTATGTGAAACAATGGTGAATTTGATTGTAGTTCCGATACAACACAATCAGATGTAAATCATATAGGTGAACTGAGAATTGTTCATGAACTGCTCTTAGAGAGTGGTAGCAAACTATCTTAAGTGATGAGTTTTTGGAACAGTAATGAGATATGTGAAATTGTGTTCTTCTGTTCTTTGTGTTGGTTGTTACACCAACGATAGAAAAGAGTGGAATTGTTATTTTGCTACACTAGCAGAACAGAAGCACCAGAGATGTTAATGTTTTAACGATACTGTTATTGATTTCAACTGTTCTACTCTATTTGGAGAGAAGAAGTAGAGAGATATTGGAAATATAGGGTTTGAGTGTTTGATAGTGTGTGGTTCTAATGTATCAGCGAGAAGCAACAAGCTAACGTGATGGACATATGTGATGTACTGTGCAGTTGGAACTAATCTTCTCAAGGATAATTCACACATTCAGATATAGAACACTTGAAAGCGATTCGGCAACAGAGGACTTGCTGGAGCCCTGAGAGAGACTGAGCTTGGCTTAAAAGGACAACTGTGAGGTGGCTGAGATGAGATGGATCTCACAGACAGACTGTCCTACTACTCTGGCTCGCTGCACGTCTAGGTGCCGCACGTCTACAGGATGCTGAGTTCCTGTGAGCTGGACTGACTCGAGTCCTGATGGTTCTGCAATGTGATGGAGAAGGCAACCTCCGACCGAGAGGATGGAGGCGTAGGAAAGATCTACTGCACAACATCATGCTACGCTGATTGGGTCCATACCACGTACATCTCATCTGCTGTCCAGGTAGCTGAGAGAGGAACCTGGGATCGACGACACGCTACACGAGGATTTCAGTGGTGAAATTTTAGACACAGTGAATTGAAGTCACTGAGGGAAAAGTGAATTTTCTGGTGCTAGTAACTAGTCACTTTCTACATGGCCTTTAGCTCTAGAACCTTCAGCTAAAACTGGTCATCTTGGAGTTCACAAGGGAGAACACACAGATTCTCCTGGCCTGGCTGATAAAACAGCTAGAATGGAGACAACAAGAGCTGTGTCTGCATTTGAGCTATGAAGGACAACACCTTGGAATATACATCTGACTTTTTCGTTCTGTTAGACCTACCTGCCAAAGAAATGGTTCATAACTGACTGTCTGACGTTTGGAGGAGCAGAACATTTGTGATGACTTTGGAAGTACATCTAATTGGCATGAGAGGACTTTGTAACAGTGATAAATTGAAGGATGCATTCAGTGATAGGTGTTTATGATGATTTTAACATAAAAGTTTTGCTGTACTATGTTATGATTCTGTATGATGACAATGTGTGATCTTGGAGTTAATACGAAGGTAATCATCTAGAAGAATGTAAGGGAGGATCCAGACATTTCAGATTTGTTCAGTTCTCTAATCATTAAGGGTAATAATATTGACTGGGTCATGTTGTTAAAGAGTACTGTTTTGTTACAGTCTACATCCTAATGAGTGAACTGTTTAAGGTTTGATACCAAGGTTTGACATGGTATCAAGAGGATGGATTGTTATGGTAATTTTGAACTAAGGTACATTTGAGAAATGTCTGTCTTTCCATTTGGCTGATATGTAGATCTTTACTTTGATTGTGACACACATGTCTTCATAATATCAGAGGATTAACAGGTATTTGGGCCATGTCCTTCTGCCTAGAAGAAGGGTATCAGTCTTTTGTTCCTCAGGAATGTGGTCCTTGGGGGGAGTAAGGTCAGTTGGCCCCTTTGGGTAAACACTACAGTAAACATTATGGCAGGAAGGATAAGGTGGGGGAAGATAGCATTTGACTTGTGTGATAGAACAAAGGGAAAGGTGTTTGATTGACATGAGACAGATGGCAGCATCTTACCACACCCCTTTTTCCTATGTGATATATACGGTTGAATGAGCTATATTAGTTAGAGGCTCCTCAGACGATTATGTTTGTGTAAGCGGTTGACGCGTCTCTCATAATAGTCTCTGTGCATAATAATTAATAAAATAATGTACAAAGAGAACTTTGTCTCTGTGTCCCTTACTCCGAGTGTCGATACATAGAATTACCATCACAAGAGTCTGGGGGTGTGTGGATGGGAGTGAGGAGTGGGAAGAGTCTGGGTGTGTGTTTTCATTCACACTTTTTCATTATGATGTCACCTAGTATTGTTGAATCCCATGTTTATGCCTCATCACTAGGGAAGGTGCCTCAGACTTTCATGTCTGTTGATGGATGAGTATCAATGTATTGTGTGTGTTTCTGTCCAGGGCCCTGGTTTGTATTACGTGGATGACAATGGCACACGTCTCTCTGAATGTTCTCTACCGGCTGTGGTAACAGCTATTCATATGGAGTGATTGACAGCGGTTACCGTGACGACATGACGGTAGAGGAGGCGAATGAGCTGGGCCGCCGCGGCATCACCCACGCAACGCACAGAGACGCCTATTCTGGAGGAGTGGTCAACTGTGAGTGACTGTGTTTGGAACTTACATTTGTGCTCAAACGTTTGCATAAAACACATGTCTTTTATTTATTATGGGATTCACATTCAACTGTCTTTGGTCATCTTGCATGAATCGCACATGTGAGATCTCCCAAGAGTGGCTCACAGTGGAGATGGTATTCTTTTCACTATAGGCCTTGTTGACCCCTCTCCAAACATAGTGCTTATGGTGACCATAAAAGCAAAATATTGGTCTCGTCACTCCAAATTACAGAGTGCCAGAAGCAGCGAGGCGTGTCAAGGTGTTGTCAGGCATATTGTAACCAGGCTTTTTTGTGGCATTGGCACAATAAAGGCTTATTTCTGGCAACTCAACCATGCAGCAAATATTTTTTCAAGTATCGTCGTATTGTGCTCCTTGAAACAACCACCGTCTATTTCCAGAGCAGCCTGTATTTCTTCTGAGGTTACCTCTGGGTCTTTCTTTGTATCCTGATCAATTCTTCTGGCAGTTTTGGATAAAATCTTCCTTGGTCATACAGTTCATAGACGCTATTTTTGGTGGAGTTTGATGCATGAGATATAATTATTTGTTATATTAATTCTAGGAGTAAAATTCATATTAAAGATGTTGTATGCTGAAGCCAATGGATTTAAAGATGTATACATTACAATTAAATGCAGTTAAGTATTTGAAATACATGTAATGTCTACAAATGTTGCAAAAGTGAATGAAAAAAATAGATAACACAAACAATGAGTCATATTTTGGCCTTAAACTTAAAGGGGAGCCATAAACTTTTATGCCAACTTTTCAGTGAGTAATAAATTTTTTTTCTGAACAAGTCAGGTTAAAATTTGAGAAATTGTAGTTTTAAAATGAAAGTATACGCCGATCAGCCATAACATTATGACCACTGACAGGTGAAGTGAATAACACTGATGATCTTGTTATCATGGCACCTGTCAGTGGGTGGGATATATTAGGCAGCAAGTGAACATTCTGTCCTCAAAGTTGATGTGTTAGAAGCAGGAAAAATGGGCAACGTAAGAATCTGAGCGACTTCGACAGGGGCCAAATAGTGATGACTTGACGACTGGGTCAGACATCTCCAAAACAGCAGCTCTTGTGGGGTGTTCCCTGTCTGCAGTGGTCAGTACCTATCAAAAGCGGTCCAAGGAAGGAAAAGGGGTGAACTGGCAACAGGGTCGTGGGTGGCCAAGGCTCACTAATGCACGTAGGGATTGAAGGCTGGCCCGTGTGGTCTGATCCAACAGACGAGCTACTGTAGCTCAAATTGCTGAAAAAGATGTTGTTACTGATAGAAAGGTGTCAGAACACACAGTGCATGGCGGTTTGTAGCGTATGGGGCTGCATATCTTTAGACAAGTCAGGGTGCCCATGCTGACCCTTGTCCACTTATGAAAGTGCCGTACAATGGGCATGTGAGCATTAAGACCTGGACCATGGAGCAATAGAAGGTGGCCTGGTCTGATGATGTTTTCTTTAACATCACATGGATGGCCAGGTGAGTGTGCGTCACTTACCTGGAGAACACATGGCACCAGGATGCACTAAGGGAAGAAGCCAAGCTGGCAAAGGCAGTGTGATGCTTTGGGCAATGTTCTGCTGGGAAACCTTGGGTCCTGCCATTCATGTGGATGTTACTTTGACTCGTACCACCTACCTAAGTATTGTTGCAGACCATGTGCACCCTTTCATGGCAACGGTATTCCCTGAAGACATTGGC
Source organism: Esox lucius (assembly GCF_011004845.1). Taxonomy (NCBI): domain Eukaryota; kingdom Metazoa; phylum Chordata; class Actinopteri; order Esociformes; family Esocidae; genus Esox; species Esox lucius. Next base: position 20,134,681 of record NC_047578.1, on the reverse strand, counting down.
CTCTTTCAGCAGGATAATGTGCCCTGCCACAAAGCAGAACTGGTTCAGGAATGGTTTGAGGAACACAACAAGTTCATGGTGTTGACTTGGCCTCCAAATTCCCCAGATCTCAGTCCAATTGAGCATCCGTGGGATGTGCTGGACAAACATGTCAGATCTATGGAGGTCCCACCTCACATCTTACAGGACTTAAAGGATTTGCTGCTAACGTCTTGGTGCCAGATACCACAGCACACCTTCAAAGGTCTACTGGAGTCCATGCGTCGACGGGTCAGGGCTGTTTTTGCGGCAAAAGGGGGACCTACACAATATTAGCCAGGTGGTCATAATGTAGAGCTGATCGGTGTACAGCTCCTCCTAATGTTCAAGTCTCTTAATAAAGATAATTTTCAACCTGAAAAACTTGACCTCTATTTTGTAGCCTCAGATGTTTATAACTCCATATTTTGATTCATTATCACACAACACCTTGCTGCAGTTGTTGTAATATTCCAATTTGAATTGTAAAATTGTACCAGTTACATATTCTAGTGGCATTTACAGTAAAAGGCATAATGTACCAAAAAACAATTACATTTGACATTTGTTTAATTTAGCTGACGCTTTGATCCAGTGACTTACAGAAATTGTTTGCTCTTGTTACTTTATTTTAGAAGTTCATACTGAGTGAGGAGAAATGAAAGTGTCAAACCTAAGATTCTTGACACTTGTGTTGAGATGTGTGTAGACCATGATGAAAGTTTAGGCTTTAAGGGTGACCAGAGTGAAAATCTACTTGAGCGAAGAAGATGTTAAGGAGTGAACTAAAAGGAGGTGTGGGCATTTACCTAATACAGGCTTAAATAATTTGGTACCAATATGTTTGGTATTGTATATGCAGGGAGGCCCATTTAAACAGAGTGTATATGTCAGAAGTACTGTATTTAAAGAGAAAATATTCTATAGGTCTCAGTGGGTCCAATACTGACCATACCATACAGCACCACTATTCAATAAAATAGTATTTTATTGAACAGTATCAACAGTATCCAGCAATATATTATTTCAGTTTAATGTAAGAGGTTAAAACATATTAATACATTCAATTTATATATTTTTTTTTTGTTTGCACAATTAATAATTTCAGTTAAAATTGAGGGAAAGTATGAATACCCAGTTGGGACAATTTTCATACTACCATGTAATATAAACACATAGATTGCCTTAGTATATGCTATGACATAAAGCTAATTAAAATATATTGCTCTCATGTCCTCATGTACATGGTGGGACAATGGCATCTGAGCCAATAGACTCTAACATTTCCTCACACAAGATAACAATCTTGTCTCTTAAGGATTCATCCTTAGGGAAAAAGTATTTTAAAAATACTAATAATATGCAGTTATGTACCTTACATACATGTATATGTAAATTAGTGTGTATTTATCCAATGTACCACAGGCAGGAATAACGCTGAAAGTACAGATTACATTTAGAATAATTAGCATTTTGCAAGTTGGTCTTAAAGGATACTTTTACATTTGATCCTGAGGTCTAATATAAACAAAATACATCAACTTTTACTCAAGTATGTTAGTGGGTTACTTACATTTTTACCTGCAACATTTGGTAGTCCTTATTTTACTCAAATATTACAATTTTATAGGCCTACATTTTACACCACTGGTAAAAGGTTTGAATAATTGTTTTACAGAAGCCTGATATGAAGATGCTTTGACAAAATATTAAATGATCTGGTCAAATATCACTTCACAATCAACATGTTAAAGGAGCAAGTAAAATATTGTTATCATTAGCATGATGCCCTGAAAGAAATACATTCCCTAAACATGTTGGATGCACCAAGGTACTAATTGATTGGCACTATGAAGTTTAATCTTAATTAATTGCACAAATACAAATCTACAAACACAATATTTGTGCCATCTGTAAAAGGTTGACTTTTGGTCTGTAAGAATACTTACTTATACTACAAGTCCAAACAGGAACTGGACAGCTCTAAAACATAGTCTTCAAGATCGACAGAAGACTATTAAAGTTAACCAATGTTAATATCATCTGTTACCAGACAGGTTTTGTGAATTGGTTTCATAGCACTGTTCAGTCAACCTGGGAGGGGTTAACCCTTTAGTGTCTCTGTGGATTGTCCAGACATTGTGTCTCTTCAGGAGTTGAGAAGGATAAGGTGGGGGGGACAGCCCGCCATTTAGGTAAAAACCTATGTGACAAGACAGATGGGCAACAACTTACCACACCCCTTTTACCTGTAATAAATACGAGCTGTTCATGTATCACGTTAGAGACTCCTTGGACGATTATGTTTGTAAGCGTTTGACGCGTCTCTCTTATTTGCAAATAATAATTCATAAACTGTTGAATTGTGCTAAGAGAATTTCGTCTCTGTACTTCCTTATTAAAGTGTTCTGATCGATGGAATTACCATCACAGCTTGGCCCCTGGAAAGAGCAGGTATATTATAGCCATGGCCCAGTGAGATACAGGTGCCACATAGATGAAAACACTGGGGTCCTGGTGCTCTCTTTTACATGTCTGTCTATTGAACAATCCTGTAAATATAGGCAACCTAGAATTTTTAATAATGTTGTGGATTGGATTTGAGAGATAAATGGTAGAGTTCATAATGTACCAAACATCCATGTACCAAACAACAATAAGATCTGTGTGAGGTTCTCGCACCAGTCCAGGTCTAACTCCTCCCCGCCACACTCCTCACCTACCACCGTTACGCTCCCACTCCCAGATACACATGAACGCAGCCAGCAATCCAGATCGCAATCTCCAGAATTCTAAACACCTGTGTCCAGTTTCCTCCCCTATTTAACCTGTGCTCTGTCTCCACTCCCGCGTGAGGTATTGTTTGTAGTGGACTTGCCAAGCCGTTATCGCTCGTAGCATTCACCTGTTTGACTCCCAGCCTGCCATTCCCTCTCTTCCCGTCCCCGTCCTCCAGTGTGATTTAGAGACCTGCATCCTTACCCGTCTGTCTGTTCCCTTGTTTCTCCTCCTGTCGAAACTTGCCTGTGCAGTTGCCCTTACGGACTGATTACCCGGTATCCCGACCTGCCTGCCTGTCCCTGGATTCCTCTATCGTCTACCCTTGTCGGTACTGTCACCTTCGCGGACGGATCGCTCGGTGTCCTGACCTGCCTGCCTGCTTTTGGTTTCTCCGCTTCGTCGCTTCCTGCCTGTGCCTTTACCTTCGTGGACTGACTTCCTGGTTACTGAACCTACCGGCCCGACTCTACGGTTTTGTCAACCGCCTACTCCTCTGTACTGAAATAAACCGACAGTTGCGTCTCCGCAATTGGAACCACACCCCCCAGGTCTCGGTGTTCATTACAATCTGAGACATTTACTAAGTTAATAATTTATTTCTGAAAAATAAAATTTGGACATTACTCCTCCAGTCAAGATTTATCTTAATTCAGCCTACAAAAATAGCCCAGAAGCCATATCAGCCCAGAAAATGAATTAGCCCAAGATGTGTCTGTCGTTCTCTTTCTACTGTCTTTCCATCTTTTTGACACAATGACAAAAACCATACCAGTATTTAGGCTACATTACCTCCTATGTGTCTATATTATAAAACTGTAAACAGAGCAAATCATTTTAAAAACATTATAAAGAAAAAATAAGAAAATAAACACCATGTATAAAACTATGTATAAAAAAAACAATGGTTCATGTTAGAAAATATTTAGAAAATAAAAACAATGAAATGTGTTGCTTACATAAGTACTCAAACCCAACATATTAACATTTGGTAGAGCCATATTTCAAAGTAATTGTCTTTTGGTATGTACCAATTTTGCCATGTCACAGGGATGTCCATTCTTCTTGGCAGATTGGCTCCAGGTTGTTCAGATGATGCTTGTGGACTGCAATTTTAGGCTCAAACTGGGATTGAGAACTTTAACTGGGCAATTCTAGGACATTCAAACGTTTTGTTCTTGAGCCACTCCAAAGTTGCTTTGGCTTTATCCTAGGGATCAATTTCCTGCGGAAAGGTACATATACTCTTAGGTTTTAGTTTTGAAACAGATTCTTGGCAGTATTTCAATGTATTTTGCTCCATCCATTCTTCCTTCAATTTTAATAAGATGCATAGTACTTCCCACAGCATGATGCTGCTACCACCATACTTCCTGTGGGGATGGTGTGTTTTGAGGCATAGGCCTCCATAGGTTGGTACTATACATACAGTAGCACTTTGAAGAGTTGGGCTACTCTAATGCTTTCAGCTGATTCTTATTGAGTCTCTGCTTTTTTCTAGCCATCCTCCAATACAATATCGTGGACCGGTTCATCATTACTTCACTCCCCTTCCATTATTCATCCAAACACTTGGAAAGTATTTTGTACTTCATCTTTACCTTCTGTGCAATGCTCTTTGGTCTTAATTATACTTCAGATTCACTTTAATGGTTCACAGGTGGAGGCAAATAATCAGGTAATTGGTTCCATGTTAGAGCTATTTGTTTCATCTGTATAAACTGGGAACTTCCACAGCAAAGAGGTCGAATACTTCAAACCTTTCTTACAATTATTTCCAAACATAAAACCAACTCATTTTTGAGTGTCAGTGATTTCATATAAGATTGCAATTAACCATTTGGAATTCAATAACATTTGAGAATTGGTCAAGGGCTTGCAAAGCACTGTAACTAACTTGTAATTGCAATTTGAAGACATCATTACATTTTAATTGACAATTCACATTATACTATTTACAATGACTGTATTGGAAATAAGAAAAACAGAAATACACCAAAACAATACCAATGATCCAAACGATTCAAGCACACAATAATTAAATTTGCTTTGTCCTCTCAGATTATATACAAACAACCCAATACCCAGTTACTTTATAAACATAATTTGTGTCATTATAGATTTTAGTTAAATAAATGATCACAAGGTTGTCCTGTTTAAGATCAATGTTATTTTTGTCACTTCAACTTTCACTGTGGTCTTTTCTCTCTTGTCTGTGATTCTCCTCTGTGAAGACAGAAGAGTGTTCTCTTATTTCAGTATGAAAAATGAAATATAGACTGAAAGGAATCACCCCGATCCTTGAGATTTGATTTCTAGATTCTTCTCTATTAACTTCTTCTCTATTTACTATTGTAGCATTATTACATGAAATTAAGAGATTGGGGAGAAAGTTTACATTTCAAAGACGGATAGACATCCATGAGATATTCACCTGTTTGATATTGGTAACAGAGACCTCATGCTTTTGGAGCAGTGTAGTTGGAGGAGTTGGAACCATCATCAGAAGCTACAAGCAAATATGGCAAAACTACACTTTAAAACAGGTACGGTCAAGTCAAATACATCAAAAAAGTTATAATAAATAATTAATGTATTTGATTTCTGTTTAAGTGAAAACATTTGAATAAGAAACAACATGAAAGGCTCTTACTGTTAGCTGGAACGAAACCTGAAACACAGAGAAGAACATGATGTTACTGAGTCTGATAATTTGTATGACACAATTCAAGGGTTTTTGTAAGACTGTATTCCTACTCCAGAAACATTACATAAACACAACAACACAAATCTGTATTTAAGTGAACCAAAATGCACATCCTTTTATCATGAACCCAATAAAAAACACATTGATAAACAATAGTATTCCCGTACATATACTGAATCACTAGAAAATGTATGAATATCTGATTATAATACTGTAATTGTAGGGGTGTAACAGTATATCTAAGCCGAGTTTGGTTTTGTGGTTTGAGGGCCACGGTTCAGCATGGTTTCAGTACAGAGCAAAACATTTTTTGTCAAGAATTACAAGAGATGTGTTTTTAGTTTATTTAGCAAAATATGCAACAGTAACCCATGAATAATATGAGCTTTAAGGTCTAAATAGAGCACAAAGAATACCAACACTAGATTTTATTAAATAAAAATAAATGTTATTACTCTTAAAAAATGAAAGAATATCCTGTTTGCAGCTGTTTGGCCAATTCATTGTTAACTTGTGCTTTGGCTTGCTCATATAGTCTGGGTAGTCTGCCAGTTTGCTGAAATAGCAGCAGCAACAATAACAGCAGCAACTATGGCCAGCTACCACCACTCCAATGATAAAGCCAGTGGATATCTGGTCATTTACACCTGTAATCATCACAACAGGGCAGACGTGGAGTTAGAAGTGGATATGGAAAATGGGTTTCTGTAGGTTTTAAGGTTTCTGGGGTTTCATGCAGTTATGGGAGGGAAATTGCAGTACAGTTATTGTTGTTTTGCACAATCGAGAGCATTCTGACTAACTGCACCACAGTGTGGTTTGGTGGTTGCTCCGTAGCAGACCAAAAGGCTTCACATCCAGCCCACAAACTGTTTGTCCTCCACCCATCAGGCAGGCAGTACAGGTCTCTTTGTTCCCGCACCAGCAGGCTCAGGAACAGTTTCTTTCGGTCATCTGTAACCCTGCTAAACTCTGTGACCCATCATTATCAATACCTCCCTTTGTACTACTGGACTGTGTCACTGCCTTACAAAGTCTGATAAGGATGTTTTCAGTTGTCTACAGGTACGTGTCATTGCTGCTATTCCTGTATTTCATTTACACATGCCAACTTGCACCTTAAACTTGCCTTCATTGCACATTTAGAACTGCCACCGTACTTGCATTATCAATTGTTACAATTGTTTCTACCCTACTCCTTCAATTTGCCTTGATTGCAAATTTAGAATGCCATTGATAATTACCACTCCTCTATTTGCTTCCATTGCACATTTAGAGTTGCCATATGTAATGCATTTTGATTAATTCTGGTTAGACGCAAACTGCATTTCATTGTACTGTACTTGTACTTGTTCAATGACAGTAAAGTTGAATCTAATCTCATTTAAAATGTTTGGGTCATAGAATTTTTGTGGGGGAAAGGACTGGATGAAACTGGACAGCACTTCATATTCACTCGACTTGGAGTCACACAGTGGTTTATGTTTCAGTTTCATACTAATGAACTTTAACTAGCCTCTATATACATTCCAAATTAAGAGTTCAGGAGGCCACTCTATCAATGTGAAAATAGTATTCAATCAACAAGGTAGTGTTCCTGAGGAAGGTGTATTATCACATTCAGTATTCAGGTTATTTGGGTCTAATTAATGTTGAATCAGTAAATCTTTCTTACCCTTGTTGGTCTTTCCCCAGTTGGACCCGATCTGATTCTATGTCAAATCCTTGATGAAGTCCTCCTTGATACCAGATACCTGAACCACACACTGATACTTGTTGTTCTTCCACTCCTCAGGCTTCACTGTCAAGTGAACACTTTTCTGGAACGTTCCATCATCATTCTGGAGAGTCTCTCCCATCTCCACATCTACATGGTGATCTTGTCCATCTTTCTTCCAGGTTACCATGACTCTCCTGGGGTAGAAACCTGTAGCGTGGCAGGTCACTGGAGAGGAGGGGGTCTTCTGGAGCAGAGACACTGATGGAGGGACTGGAGAAAAGGTGGGAAAGAGAGAGGTACTGAAAAAGATAGGGGAACGAGTAGAAAATTATATAACATTTTCATTCCATCTTAATAAAATGCATAAACAATTATATAATACTGTAATATGACATCATCATTGCTTTGTCAGTGGAGCTCCATCATATCCAGTTTCGCTGTAAAAAAAGGAGATCCATTCCACTTGTATTTTGTGATGACTCCCTGTTGTTTTGGAGCGATCCATGCCCTTGTCTTTAGGTCCAATGCTATGAAGTCTTCTCCATCATATCCAAACTGCATAAACCCCTCTGTGACTCCAGGCCCATGTACACCTGAGAGAGAGGGAAACCATCAACACTGTACATGGCTCTGTATTCATCTGACTCAATCTGATAGCAAGATCAGACAAATAAAACACAGTGAGCTCTCGCTAACATTAAAGAAATGCTCCGTTCAATCAGGAACTACAGGACAGCTGGAGACAATAACATGACTACCATTATCTATCTATTAGAAAACACTAGTGGAGCTGGACCTAGGTGTGTGTGTAGTGTGTAGTGTGTGTGTTTAGTGTTGTCCTGTCCTTGCAGGCGTAATCAGCTCCAGCAACAGAGTCAACAGTGAGTCACTGGAGCTTTAATTAATCAGAGCAGAGAAGACCATCATCATCACTACCATCATCAGGTGTCTGTTTCTCTACTGAGTCCTCAGATCAGAGACATTCAGGGAGTCTGAGGAGACAGATCTACTGTGGAGGACAGAGAGGAATCTAGAGGAGTGGATAATACCCACACACACATACAACCATGCATTGCTCACACATGCACACTCAATGAAAGAGGTACATATGATGTGTCATTCAGGTAAATGGAGGTAAACCTAAATGATGATTAATGCATTTAGACGGCTTTTCTATTTAATGTCTTTAACAGTAGAAATTGCAGGTAAGGTATGTCACAGTGATGGTAAATGAACATGATAGCAAAAAATTTAATACAAATGATATCCCATTCATATTGTTATGAATTGGGCGTCAGAGAACGTAAAACGATTGTATATGTTTTCATTACAAAGTTTGCACTTTCAATGGGTGACTACAGCAACACCCATTAATTTAAATACTAGTCTGCTACTAGTAACCATCCATGATTACAGGGTCCTGGGCTGTATTATGTTGACGATAATGCCTGAGACTGTGTGGAAACATGTTCTCCACTGGGTCTGGTAACAGCTATGCATATGGTGTGATGGACAGTGGCTACAGATATGACCTGTCTGTTCCAAAGGCCTATGATTTGGCTCAGAGGGCCATCTTTCATGCTACACACAGAGATGCTTACTCCAGGGGAACAGTTAACAGTAAGTCTGAGTGTATTCACTTGTTGATAAGATGGTGGACGTGTGTGTGTTTTGACTTTATTTTTGTTCTTTGCAGTCTATCACATGAAAGAGACTGGTTGGGTCAAAGTTTCTCAAGAGGATGTTGGTGACCTGTACCACCGCTTTAACAATGTGAACAAGTGAACCTGGACACTTTTAACAACATTTACAGTCACATCAATAACATGCAAAAATTCTAATAAGTAAAATAATTATGAAAATGAATAAGATTCATTGTTTTTTATTAATATCAGGCAAAATTATATGGTAGTCGTTGTCATCAATAAACTTTTGTTTTAGTGTAACTTTGTGTAATTTTGTTCTTATGAGATTAATATAAATTTTTTGATGTCCACTAATGAAAATACACTTCAATGTGTCTTTCAAATTCATAGAATGCATTGCCAAATTCTGACCATTCTATTTGCATGTCGCAGCAGAAATCGAGATTCGCCTGACCAGACAAACATTTTTCAATGGTCAATCATGCCATTTAGGGAATCAAGTGACAAATGCAACCTCATCTTCCTGGTCTTAGCTGACAGGAATAGAACCCGGCATTATCTTCTGCTGCTGTTGCCCATTCACGAGACAGTTCAATGCGTTATGTGTTCACAAAGGTCTTTCCTCACACTGCTGTACAGCTAAATCAATACATTTTATAAAGCCATTTTTAAATAAGCAGTTGTCACAAAGTGCTTTTACACATAACCACCCAGAAACCACAAAGGGCGAGGAACTACAAGAATTTATGGCTAGGATATTGGAAGGAAATACTCCATGGTTAGGTCAAACAAAACCTAGAATGAATATTGTATGTAAGAGTTTAGAAAAATCACTGCATGCTATTGATAATAGTACCAAAGAAACAAAAAAACAAACGTGGCTACTGGTTAAGTTTAAATAGGCACGTTTGCCGGGATGATTTTTTGGAATGTCATACAACAGGAGTTTGATACATGTTTCAGTATGCATATTGTTTTAGTACTCACTTTGGTATTATTATCAACAGTATGTTGTGGGTTTTCAAAACTCTTAGCATAAAACTCCAAACTGATCACACTTGCAACCCATCTTACGTAGAGCACAACTGATTTTGCTTTCATTTGGTTTGTAAAAATGTGTAACCACATGATCATTGATTCAGCCACTAGGTTTTTGGTGAAATAATTAGTACATTGATAACATTGTTTAAGCTATTAAAACATAACATAGTGCAATTCTCTCAGTTTAGTCACTGTAACAATCAGTACCTCCAAGGCCAAACGATGTACAATCCTGTTTCCAAAAAAGTTGGGAGGCTGTGTAAAATGTAAAGAAAAACAGAAGGCAATGATGTGCAAATCATTTAAACCCTATATTTAATAGAAAATAGTACAAAGACAACATATCAATTGTTGATACTGAGAAAAAAGACTTTTTCTTAGTGCACAGTTCAAAAGCCTGCATCCGTGATGGTATGGGGGTGCGTTGGTGCACATGGCATGGGTGACTTGCACATCTGTGAAGGCACCTTTATTCTTGAACAATATATACAGGTTTTGGAGCAACAAATGCTGCCCTCCAGACAACATCCTTTTCAGGGACGGCCTTGATTATTTCAACAAGACAATGCCAAACCACATTCTGCATGTATTACAACAGCATGGCTCCATAGTAAAAGGGTCTGGGTGCTAAAGTTGCCTACTTTCAGTCCAGACCTGTCACCCATTGAAAACATTCAACATGTTATGAAACAGAAAGTGCAACAAAGGAGATCCTGAACTGTTGAGCAGTGGAAATTCTATATCAAGCAAAATGGGAAAACATTTCACTTTCAAAACTGCTGCAATTGGTCTCCTCAGTTCCCAAACACTTACAGAGTGTTGTTAAAAGAAGGGGTGAGGCAACACAGTGGTAAACATGCCCCTGTCCCAACTTTTTTTAAACATGTTGCTTGCATCAAATTCAAAATGGGCAGATACTTTTCCAAAAACAATAAATTCTCATATTCAACATTTGATATGTTGTCTTTGTACTATTTTTAAACATAGGGATAAATTATTTTTACATCATTGCATTTTGTTTTTATTTGCATTTTATGCAGCTCCCAACTGTTTTGGAAATGGAGTGGATAATACAAGTCAAAATGACGCTTTGAAGTGAAATCTGTTACAGCTTATTTAAATTTTTATTTCAATTAGGCAGAACTCTTACTGTACACTACCCATCACAACTGACTGAAAATAATTTCCATAATTGCTATCCCATAATGAAATGCGATCAATGAAGACATCTTCTGCAATCAATTAAAAAAATATTTTATTGGAACATGTCAAATCAAATTTGATTGATTTGACACATTTTTTGTCAAATCAATTGTAACAAATACTGTCAGAGAGAAATGAAAGAAATTGCAATATTTAGCACACTCTACACTAATTTTGGTCAATTCTGTCTTTGGCATATGGCCGTGATATCAGTCTCAGCAAAAGCCTCCTCTAGGTTCTCATAGATGGATCAGAGACAGGGCCGTCTTACCAGTGTGAAGGTACAGTGGTCAGCTCAGACTTTCACTTTTCCTCGTTTCCTAGAGGCCTTAGTTTCACCGCACAGTCAAGCTCAGATGTAGGGAATGACAGGACAAATTTTGGGAAGAGCTAGCTGTCAATCAGCTTGGGAGCGATCAGGTGGTCACTTTGTGAAAACCTCTGCTCCACCTCGGAGATGACTGCCTCCTTCATCACCTGCGCTGTGTTGATTACTCGTCGGCCTGGCTAGTCTGTTCCATTATGAACGGTGGCAGCCCATTTATCAGTTTGCTTCCGCATATTCTGGACATTCTCCTTGAAACGGGTAAGCGCACTGCTAATCCCAGGAGCAGCGCAAAGCGGGTTTCCTAAACTACATTGACAGTTCTACTTTTAAAGTTCCATCGTACAGCAGGTGATATTGGAATGCGTCTCTGTATTGCCTCAGCAAGTGCCGCATAACACGTTTTGGATGCTGTATTCATAGATAATAAATTATAGGAAGTAATCTTCGAGAAATAAAAATAACATAATTTTATGAAGATGCGCAAATTTACAGAGCGAGAGAGAGAGACGCGTGCATTTCTTCAAGTTGTTCTCCTATGTTCTCTCTCTCTAGCCCTCAGGGTTCCTCAAGTCATACACCCATGAGGGTCAAGGTGGTGTGTCCATAGATATGAACCATGGTACCACTACATTGGCATTCTAATTCCGCCATGGTGTCACTTTGGCTGCGGACTCCAGAGCCTCAGTTGGAAGTTACATTGGTAACTGAAGCACATAACCCACATGTTGTTCTGATTAAATTAGCTGTTTGAATTTCCTTTCTGTCATACAATTATATTCATCTGACAATACTGTAAGTAGGTAATGAACTAGTAATACTCAGTGATAAACTATTAAAAGCATATTCTACCTTTACTACTACCTCTGGCAATGTTGTGAGTAACAGATTAAAATGTCCAAATATCAGTTTTAATGTTATTTACCGTTCAGTGTGTTTCCCCCTTTGGGTCTTAAAGTTGTCATTCCACACATGCAAACTACTCTGCTGTCAGAAAACTCCTCTGCTGTTTCCAAACTTAAACAATCACAAAAAAATACAATTTAAACAACAATCACTCCTGTACAATTTCACCATATATCTGAATTTTCTTTGTAGCATCGAACAGCGATCCATCGTCATGGATCCAAAGTCACATTGCCCTAGGGACCTTTGCTCTCCTGCACTGTACTGTACAGTGGTGAAACACTGTTGATTTCAGGATGTACCCTACCTAGCAATGCTGTTGCTGCCTAACTCAATGAACATTGAGTTGCTGACCACTGTTCCTGTATAGGGATCTTTAGGCTGTTTACGTTTATTTGGTTTTGCCCTGCTACTTATATGTAACTGTTTTTATACGTGCATGTGTTTATCCAGTGTATCACATGCAGGAGGACGGCTGGATAAAGGTGTGTAAGGAGAACGTGTCAGAATTTATCCACCACTACAGGAAGGGCATGTTCTATTAATAAATAAAGAAATGTAAACTCAATACCTATGTCTTTTTTTGGTAGCCCTATTATTCTATATGCCTGACTCTGTTTTGTGTCTAGTATGATCTTCCAACTATGTGTTACAACTGTTAAAAATATTTAAATTCCAAGTATATTTGAAATTAGTTATTTCAAGGAAAAGTGTTAAAGTAACTAAACATAAACAATACTACAGGCGGTGGAAAAAAATAACTCAGTTCTGTGCTCTAGAACATGCCAAAAAGGTTCAGTGATGTTCAGATCAGGTGATTGGGGAGGCCATGAGAGGCGTATGAAGTCGTCCTGGAGTATATATAACCACTCTTGAATTTATCAGTGTGTATGCAGGGATTATTGTCATGGAATATTAGGAAATCATGAGGGAACAGTGTAGGCACCTGGTCCTGTAAAATGGCCTCATTCCTTGATCGTTATACAACCATGCAGAGCAATCATCTGACTAAATTATTCCCACATCAAGTCTGCCCATACCTTTACACATCCCTTACAATGTTAAACAGTTGGCAGCGGACAATGTGGGCTTTCTCCAATCGTAAACCCGTCCGGATGTAGGAAAAAGTGTGAAAGGACATTTTTGAGTGAGGAACAGAAGGGTTAAAATTAAGAGACCTCTGCATATTGAAAGCTTCTGTTCTAAATTTTTTCCAGAGCTGTATATGGTTTATTATTTGCATGGTAAAGTTTAAACTTGCATTTGTGGATGCAGGGACTTACTCTGTTCACAGACAATGGTTTTCGGAAGTGTTCCTGAGCCCATGCAGTTATTTCAACTCTAGAATCATGTCTGTTTTTAAAGCTGTGCCACCTGAGGGCCCGAAGATCACAGCCAATGAATATTGGTTTTCAGCCTTGTCCCTTGAGTATAGATTTCTCAGAGTTCTCTGAATCATTTCATTATATTATGTACCGTAGATGATGAGATCCCAAACTCTTTGCAATTTTACGATGAGAAACATTCTTAAATTGTTGCATTATTTGCCTGCGAATCCTCTCTGGGATGCTCTTTTTATACTGTTACAGAAATCTTGCACTAAGGTGCATTTGAGAAATGTCTGCTTTTCTATTGCTTGGTATGTAACTATTTTCTTTGACTGTGACATGACTGTATAAATATCAGAGTATCACTAGGTACTTTGGCCATATGATGCCTAGACCAATGAGGGTATCCGTTCTTTGTTCCTTAGGAATGTAGGAGAGGGGGATCTGGTATTTGCCTAGGGAGCATCATTGACTGGTATCGGCAGATTATAGGGTTACTCGTAAATCTGTCTATCCGTATAACCTATCAGAGTCTATCTATTGTTTGTCCAGATGCTGTGAGTCTTCTCCTTGAGTTGAAGAGGTTACCCATGTGGGGGAGGATAGCCTGACCCTTGTGGACTTGATGGCAACTACTGATACTGCAACCAATGAGCTTATCATGCCCGGTAAGAACACTAAGAAAAGTATTTCCAGTTTTGCAGCAAGGTATTAAAGGGATTATTATAATATTTCAGTCAACAGACAGGGAGTGCAATTATTCCAGCCATTGACAAGCGTGAGGAGTGTCACTGTAATTATGATAATAAAGAATGAACATGTGAGCTTGTTAAAAGATATTAGTTCTGCATTATTTTAACATGACAAAATATTGTTTATGTCATTAGGATTACTTTTAATTTCATCAGGTGATCAATTGTTTCATTGTTTCCATTTCAGCTTTGTTTCATATTATAGTTTTGCTTCAATAATAATGTTAATCCTCAATAAATGGGAGCTGAAACACATTACTAGTCAGATGCTCTAATCACTAGGCCACCTTGACTTCCTCTTAATACTGTAAATGGAAACACAAGTCTTAGCCTTTTGGATACAACACATGGCTCAATCCATGCTGGAAAAAGCTCTAAGTACTATTTTACCCTTGCTGTCTATTAATTAATTAATAATAAATAAATGACAACCAGCAATGCTCTAGTCCAGAATTTTTATAGAAGCATTTCATTCAAACATGAATCAACTGCAAGTAACATTTAAACCCCAATGTGCAGTTACTGTAGATCGCAGTATAACTGCAGATACCCAGTTCATGACAGCCGCCTGGAGTTATTGCACATTTAATTCAGATTGCAATCTATTGTGTTAAGGAATCCTTTGCTTTTAAGAGCATAATGACTTATTGCTAAAGTTATGAAAATGCCCAATATCACATTTTATTAAAATAGTAAGAATGTTATTACAGAATGCCTTAATGTTCGTTCCAATAAATCTTAGGGCATTTTTTTTTATGTCTTAGGGCTTTATTTAAATTATATCACTGACTGAGAAGTTGTCAGCTAGAAACCCTACCCAGGATACATTAGCTTTAGCTACAGAGTGGGAATAACTTGTTAACGTCACTGATTAACAACAAAATTCACAAATGTGATGTTTTTCTATTGAAAAAGGGGCTTATTCATGCCCCAAGTCAGCCTGTCAATCATGCTATAATACAGAAATTCTAAAAAAGAGAGTTTTAATCCAGAATTAAACCCAAGTGGATAATTTACTTTGTGCACACACAAAACATTTATTGGGTGTGTATTTGATAGTTTCGATGACACTGATAAGGGAGAAGTGAAGATTAAGCCTACTCCAGGACTAAAAAATAACTCAGCCCAATTAATTTGGATGAACACAAGCAAATAAAATGCTTCTTCACTTATTTCCCCATAACCAACTATTTCATCAGAATTCAATTAACAATGTATCATTAAATTAAACCTATCATAAAATCAAATAAGCGAAAAAAGCTACTTTCAGAAAAGAACATTTTAATGGCACATCTGGCAATCTGATCATCTCCCTTTCATGTATGTATGACTGTTGATACTTCATTAAAAGTAGATTTCACATTTACAAGCCTATCCCAGAATAAATGTGGAGCCTCCATAAGTACAAACAACTGCAATAAAATGCTTGTTTACATACTCTCCATCACCAACTATTTCTACAGACAAGCAAAAAAATAAAAAAAATAAAGGGAAAAATAAATGAAGTGACAGAAAAGAAAAACTATGTATAAATGGAAAATGTGGATAGATTGGCCGAGTATGGTTCTGGTTTCATCCTGTCCATTTTCACATTTTCTAGATGTTCCATTTGCAGCCTGGTTAATCTATTACACAGTACTTCTTATATTCATATATGAATTCAACAAAATAACAGCACATTTTTAAAAAGGCAAACCATAGATTAAAGGTCAGCAAAAGTGTTAAAAAAAATCTAAGAATATTTTAACAGCAGATTTGTACATGAGATCTGTGATTACTGTATGTGTGCATGAATGTATACATGTATGTGCTATGTTATTGGATTCAGAAAAATGTCTGTTGTTTCCATTTCATCTATGTCCTCTTCAGCTTTCTCCTAAACCACACCAAAAGACAGAGGTTACACACCAAAAACCGAACAGACAGGAGAAGTGGGTGCCAATGTGAAATTGCTCAACTATTAAGAAAAATACATTTTGAGGTCTCAAATCATCTGGCCAGCTCTCTCAGAGTTGTCAAAGTCAGTGTCTGAAGCTGAAACAAAAATAAAATCCCCAAATTAGAATAAACACTGATTCAAAGACAATCATGAGTTCAGGTTAATTAATGGGAATATATGCGGCCATTTATATTAACAAAGTAGCTCAATCATAATTGTTAGTGGTGTAGTTAGTCTAGATAATTTGTCATTAGAGGATGGAAGGAAAATAGAAAAAGTACAACTACAAGTCACACTGGATACGAGTGTCTGCAAACATTTCCAATGTAATACAAGGTTTTCCTTTAGTAGTGGTGACAATTTCTGGATAGCAAAAATGACGGAGGCACTTACTGTTGGTTTGAGCAAAACCTGAAAAACAGAAAAGAACAGGATGTTATTATTAACTCTGAAAACTTGGTATGGTAAAATGCTAAAATAAAACAATATGTTTAGGAGTACGATGAATGGCATCAAATAAAACAATTCTACCATCACTAACTATACCATTATTGCTTGTAAACCAGAGCCCGTATTCACAAAACATTTGATCTTACCACTAGGAGGACCCCTCAACAGCACTAAAAGTTCCCAGCTATGAGATTCCTCTGAAAACCTATTAATAAAGCTGCTAAGACCAACTTTTACTAAGGAATGGGGAGAAGTCTTATGATAAGAGGGGTTGACCACATTGCTATGGATGATGTTGTGTTCCACAAACAAACTTACTAACTATGAGGGGGAGGGGTCTCTGTCAGTCAATTCATCATAGCAATATTGTAGAAGTATGTATCATATTGAAAAAATGATATTCAAATAAAAATAATCTGTGTAATTTTGTGTCCCATCTATAGCACCAACTACACCGGGTGGGCGAGCTTTGGCCATGAAGTTGGCTTTGTTACTTTGAAGTTGTCACATGATATGGGGTCTGGAGAGGGAATTTATTGTTTGATGTAATATTCTACCGACAGCTGACTGAGATATACAGTGAGGAGAATAAGGAATTTGATACACTGCCGATTTTGCAGGTTTTCCCACTTACAAAGCATGTAGAAAATGTAATTTCTATCAGAAATCCAGAAAATCACATTGTATGATTTTTAAGTAATTAATTTGCATTTTATTGTATGACATAAGTATTTTGCTAAGGGCTGTCAGGTCCCTGTATGACCGAAGCAGGAGCTTGGTCTGCATTGTGTGATGGCAAGACAGGAGAAATCAAGGTAAGACAGGAGAAATCAATTGCGCAATAAACGGTTTTAATCTTGCTTGCAAGGTGAAAGTATGCAGGTTACAAGGTAACAGTGAATAGTTTCTAAATAAAAACAGGCAATCGACAGTATTTATTACATAGGAAAAAGGGGTGTGGTAAGATGCTGCCATCTGTCTCAAACACCTTTCCCTTTGTTCTATCACACAAGTCAAATGCTATCTTCCCCCACCTTATCCTTCCTGCCATAATGTTTACTGTAGTGTTTACCCAAAGGGGCAAACTGACCTTACTCCCCCTGTTGTATATCTTCTCCTATCCTGTCCTAAAACCCATTGATCTGCATCTGGACAGACAATAGATGCCCCCTATGCAAATACCAGATCCCACACATTCCTATACCTATCTTAACAGTGGGACTCAGTCCTTTACTCAGTGAGAATACATTGTATAAAGAAATTTCCACAACACTCCATCCTCTTGATACCATGTTAAACCTTGGTATCAACCCTTAAACAGTTCACTCATTAGGATGTAGACTGTAACAAAACAGTACTCTTTAACAACATGACCCAGTCAATATTATTACCCTTAATGATTAGAGAACAGAACAAATCTGAAATGTCTGGATCCTCATTTACATTCTTCTAGATCATTACCTTTCGTACAAAATCCAAGATCACACATTGTCATCATACAGAATCATAACATAGTACAGCAAAACTTTTATGTTATAATCATCATAAACACCTATCACTGAATGCATCCTTCAATTTATCACTGTTACAAAGTTCTCTCATGCAAATTGCTCAATTCACTGAAAAGTCCTCTCCAAACGTCAGACATGAACCATTTCTTTGGCAGGTCGGTGTAACAGAACGAAAAAGTCAGATGTGTTGTCCTTCACAGCTCAAATGCAGACACAGCTCTTGTTGTCTCCATTCTAGCTGCTTTATCAGCCAGGCCAGGAGAATCTGTGTGTTCTCCCTTGTGAACTCCAAGATGACCAGTTTTAGCTGAAGGTTCTAGAGCTAAAGGCCATGTAGAAAGTGACTGGTTACTAGCACCAGAAAATTTTCCCTCAGTGACTTCAATTCACTGTGTCTAACCTTCAAACACTGCAATCCTCGTGTAGCGTGTCGTCGATCCCAGGTTCCTCTCTCAGCTACCTGGACAGCAGATGAGATGTACCTGGTATGGACCCAATCAGCGTAGCATGATGTTGTGCAGTAGATCTTTCCTACGCCTCCATCCTCTCGGTCGGAGGTTGCCTTCTCCATCACATTGCAGAATCATCAGGACTCGAGTCAGTCCAGCTCACAGGAACTCAGCATCCTGTAGACGTGCGGCACCTAGACGTGCAGCGCCCCAGAGTCGACTCCTCTCTCAGCTGTGGGACAGTCCGTCTGTGTGTCTGTGAGTTCTATCTCACCTCAGCCACCTCACAGTTGTCCTTTTAAGCCAAGCTCAGTCTCTCTCTGGGCTCCAGCAAGTCCTCTGATGCCGAATCGCTTTCAAGCGTTCTGTATCTGAATGTGTGAATTATCCTTGAGAAGATTAGTTCCAACTGCATAGTACATCATTACATATGTCCATCACGTTAGCTTGTTGCATCTCGCTGATACATTAGAACCACACACTATCAAACACTCAAACCCTATATTTCCAATATCTCTCTACTTCTTTTCTCCAAATAGAGTAGAACAGTTGAAATCAATAACAGTATCGTTAAAACATTAACATCTCTGGTGCTTCTGTTCTGCTAGTGTAGCAAAATAACAATTCCACTCTTTTCTATAGTTGGTGTAACAACCAACACAAAGAACAGAAGAACACAATTTCACATATCTCATTACTGTTCCAAAAACTCATCACTTAAGATAGTTTGCTACCACTCTCTAAGAGCAGTTCATGAACAATTCTCAGTTCACCTATATGATTTACATCTGATTGTGTTGTATCGGAACTACAATCAAATTCACCATTGTTTCACATAAAGGATCAAATACCTTATTTCAAATCAAACATTTCACACCATCCTGAAGTCAGCTACCATAACTGTTATTTAGCCTAATTTCTCTACAAGATGAAACTCAGTGTGAATTTCTCAATCTCTTCTTATTATCCTAGCACATCAAAGACTCTGAAATCCTGTCATAAATCATGACCCCCCCTTTTTACTCCTTTACCACCACAGGGCTCTCCCTGGAGTGGGGGGTGGTCTACTGACCTAAGAACAGACCCTGGTCTTGAAGAATTGTCACCTTATCACTAAGGGACACTGTTGTTATCTTGAAACACCCCAGGCATTGACAATAGTAAAACAACCTTTTTTCTCTTCATTCACCTCAAAGAAACCTCTGTTAACCATTAACGTTCCAATGATTACTTACTAGGACATAACTTAAATTAGAATTAGAATACCCAATTTTGATAATGTCTGTTTCTCTTCTAAAACAAGTTAAAATCCATCTCAAACTGTTTTTTTTTTGTGTCAGTGAGTGGAGTGCTACAGGGTGTCTGTACCTCTCTTTATGCAATTTAGACCATGTAAGACTTCACAACTTGGTTTTCCAGAAATATAACTCGATGCAGAATTATTTTCTCAATATCAATTAAAACATGGCAAAATTTTGTAAACATGTAAGAAATAACTAAATGTGCTCCCTGCACGTTTCTACCCACTTATTCAATAATGCATGAGATTAATATGATTACTTCTAATCAAATATTAAACTAACTGAAAGGTAACACACCCATCAAATTAGTTATTGCTTAGCTAAACCATTTCAAAATGGCAAGATGTATTCTATTCAACCATAACCATGTTAGATTTCACATAAAACATACATTTCAAAAACCCAATTTGACAAACTAGATTATTCACGTAACTTCTTCAAGTACCTATTTAATTTGCTTTGAACTCTAAGTTCAACTCTTTTTCATTTGAACTCTAAGTTCAACTCTTTTCCACTATAGATAATCATTTCATACAATCCCCCCCTGCTTTCAAGACAGAAAATGACTTCAAGCTTGAAAGCAGAACCATTACAGGACCGAAATTAAAAAGAAAATCGATAGTTAGGAGGAATCTAACATACATCCAGTAAACGTCGCAAACTGAATATCCAACCAAAACAACCGAAAATAAGAAAACATCCTCAAAGGAAATAAAAACTGTACCACACACACGGTCGCTCGTGTGACGGAACTCCCAAAGTAGCATATCAAAATTAGCATTTTCACAGGCAATGGCCAAACTAAGTTGAGACCAACAAACATCATGACTCAATTTACCTCCTAAAGTCTAGGGAATTTACTCAATTTTAGATGTAAGTCTATGTCATTCAAAATAGTGTCGAACTGCCAAAATTGCTACTTCCATGTATAAGTCATGCAAAGACATCAAATTTGTTCTCAGCAATTAACAATGTTGGATGACTTAAGGTCTCCAAGTCTTACTACAATGTGATTCGAAATCATAAATGTAAACATTAAAGCAACCAAAAGGAAAACTTATTCAGCTTTCACATAATGTTTTATCATCCCAAAACTGAACATGCTTGTGTTGGTAAAATTAACATGGGTGAGAACAGACTGAACCCTCGAATTTAACCCTTGATATAATGTGCTACCTTGATATAATGTTAAGGGTGGCGGAAGCCATCCCAGTGGACCTGCCCACCCTTCCTGAAGCTCTGAGCTCCACACATATATGGTGAGCCATTAACAAGACCAAATGTTCGTTTATGGTCCCCAGACCATCCTCACAATTTAGCCTACATCGTTCGTTAACTGAAGATTTTAGATTTAGTGTCCAACCTATCTAATATTTTCGCATTTCATTAAAAAATACATCTGCTTATCAATATCTACACAACAAGTCAACATTATGGTGGAAATTAAGAAACTCTTAAGAATGGCACTCCAGGCAGAAAACAGATCTATGACATCACTACTCCTCACTCCCTGTAGAAACAAGAAGAAATAAAAATGTTAGGCAATGTACCACCTGTACAAACAAAAGTTCAACCACAAACAATTCAACCACACACACACACACAGCTCTCACTCCAAACCACGCAAAACCACAAAACACTTCACAACTAACCAGAAACCACATACACAACCTTACGGATGGAGAGTGAGAGAGAGAATGACCAAAAACCAGAAGTACATATACTGCTCAAAAATGCATGATGGGACAGATGGTGAGTGGAAACAGCTGAACCGGGTAACGGGGTAGGCGGAGTTATTGATGAGCTTGATTGAAGAATATTGTCACCTGTACTGAGAAGACACATACACAGAACACTACAGGGATTTTGAACAGGGGACGTAACAATAATCAAGCTACAATAAGTAATCCAAAGGAAACTCAACGTAGCCTTAAACACTGTTACATCAATACCCTATTTGTTCACTAAAGTACCATTCCAGAATTTAAATTCCATGAACGAGTATCATGCGTTGATTTTAAAAACACAAGCATTATCCCAGTTATCGTCGGAAAACACTTAAGAGAACTCCATTATTTAACCAAACTCAATTTAGCATTTAAAATAGGACGTCTAATTTTACGGGTTTATTTAAACGGGGAATAAACTGGCTTTGGCTATTTGGGGAATAAACGGGCCGTAGTCATTTTACCCTCTTTTGCAGGCTATGACTATATTGGCTGAATCCAGTCTTCATGGAAACAGCATGTTACCTTAATACTAAAAACTTTCGCTATCGTCTGCATCCCACTCCATACAAGGAGAGAGAAAACACTATTTTAACCCCTCATTACGAAACCACGAGACCATATTTTACCAACTCACAGAATCATCATTATACCAATTTCTAATCTATCCCTCTAATTATATTTCGGACAATATTCTCTTAAACACCTAAGTTAGCAGGCTAACACTCCCACGTGTGCCAGCCATCAGGCAAATTCAATTTCCCAATTTCAGCACAAATAAGGCAAAAGCCAAAAGAGTAGGCCTCGCATAATAACCATGTTAACCACGCAATGTAAGCGTTCGCCCAAACGCACACCAAACAAGACGAAACATTGCGATTACAAAACTTCCAAGTTAACACCAACCTCGGTAAACGAGATCAAATATTCTATCAAGGAATACGCAATGCAGCCGATCGGATCCCTCGTGCACAGGGAATGCCAAAATGGACAAATGCATTTACTAGACCGACCACAACCAGACAATGACAAATGCCCGTGACTCGGGCCATAACAAACACAAGTGGCGCGTGCATTAACTTCTGTAGCATAACTACTGATCCAAACCATAAGCTGACCAACAATTGCGGCAATTTACAGGAGCCTTCTACAGGCACTGAAAGTATGAGATCCAATCTCAATTGCATATTTAAGTCCAACCTAAATTGCAGACGTTCAAGCAGTCCAACCGCTTATAATCCAGCACTAATCGCAACGCAATAGGTTAGCAGCATAGGAATGGTTGTCAGGCCCAACTACAGTCGCTATTAACCAAAACACCACACTTCAACATCCAAACATACAGGAGCACGCTATACTCCATCACGCAGTCCAACTGCTGCACGGGAATTGGTGTCAGGACACGGAACAAAAACGACATGTTTCTAACTACAGCCGCCCTGACTGCAATACTCAAAAAACTTCTAGTCACCATACTTACTCAAATCCATCTATCAACTTCCACAAAACCATCAAATCTGACTTACAAAACCAACCACATTGTTTAGTAAAGCATATGAAAACTGTATTAAGGAACAATCTCACCGGTTGATGCTCCTCTGGTCCCCTGTCTGACCGTCCGCACCCCTCCCTCTAGCGGTTCAGCGTTCCTGCGTGTTCCCGTTGAATCACTCGCGGCAAGGCCAAAGAGATTACGGGTGTGTACACCTGGTGTGTACAACTCCCCACTTTTGGAACTTTTCTTGAAACTCGTAGACATGCTCAACACTTCCAAAGCGGAGCAGAAAACGGCCTCCAGTGGCCCACAGCATTTCCACGTTCACAACGAAAAGGTCCACAGAGCTTGGCCACGTTATGACTCCAACGATGCAGTGTCCCGAGCGGGCCTCCAAGGAGACCCACCTAGCGGTCCAGCTGAACTCCGCGGGGTGGGGTGACGGGCGATCAGAGGAGAACGAGCCATCTAACCTGAGCAAAAGAAACTACAACACAGATCAATATACTCCACACAAACTTTCCATCTACCTCCAATCAGCCCGACAGGCCGCGCATCCATCACCGAATGAAAACGCCAGTCGCCGGAAAAACCTAATAACACTCAAAGAAACATTGTTCACATGTCCAAACACCATATACGTCAGTGATAATTTTTGCCGGTCCAGCGTAAACACAAGAGACCGGCAAAGATTTACTGTCGCACGTCCCCATGTTTCAGATTTACCCAGTAAATCTAGTTTATACTCAACCAACCAGAAAGCGAAGTCAAGCTCGTCAGCCCACAAATGAGATTTTAAAAGGTCCAACCTTTTACTGCAGATTTTAAACTATAAAGTCCAACTTTAAGTTTTTAAACCGTATTGCGTTCTTGCCTCCAAATTCAATATCCGCAGGAAACCTGTACCGATCAAGCACGAGTCACAGCTCCCGTCAGGCACTCTTTCTCAGCCCGTCAAAGGATAAGCCTTTTCTGGACGATACTAGAATTCCAGAGCTTTCTCTGGCCGTGCACGGTTAACCTGTTAGGAAAAGGACTCGAACCGATCAGGATTAGGAACCCGGACGTGCCCCCAAAATGTGATGGCAATTTCTAAAATCCAAGTAATTCTATGAAAATGGTAGGTAAGACAGGAGAAATCAATTGCGCAATAAACGGTTTTAATCTTGCTTGCAAGGAGAAAGTATGCAGGTTACAAGGTAACAGTGAATAGTTTCTAAATAAAAACAGGCAATCGACAGTATTTATTACATAGGAAAAAGGGGTGTGGTAAGATGCTGCCATCTGTCTCAAACACCTTTCCCTTTGTTCTATCACACAAGTCAAATGCTATCTTCCCCCACCTTATCCTTCCTGCCATAATGTTTACTGTAGTGTTTACCCAAAGGGGCAAACTGACCTTACTCCCCCTGTTGTATATCTTCTCCTATCTTGTCCTAAAACCCATTGATCTGCATCTGGACAGACAATCGATGCCCCCTATGCAAATACCAGATCCCACACATTCCTATACCTATCTTAACAGTGGGACTCAGTCCTTTACTCAGTGAGAATACATTGTATAAAGAAATTTCCACAACAATTGCCGGCAGTAAGTCAGACATGTTCCCAGTGCATGTTGGACTCCGGCAGGGCTGCCCTTAGTTGCCGGTTCTGTTCATAATTTTTATGGACAGAATTTCTAGGCGCAGCCAGGGGCTGGAGGGTGTCAGGTTTGGGGACCACACTATTTCGTCTTTGCTCTTTGCGGATGATGTTGTCGTGTTGGCCCCTTCAAACCAGGACCTTCAGCATGCACTGGGACGGTTTGCAGCCGAGTGTGAAGCGGTGGGGATGAAAATCAGTACCTCTAAATCCGAGGCCATGGTCCTCAGTCGGAAAAGGGTGGCTTGCCCACTTCAGGTTGGTGGAGAGTGCCTGCCTCAAGTGGAGGAGTTTAAGTATCTAGGGGTCTTGTTCACGAGTGTGGGAAGGATGGAACGGGAGATTGACAGACGGATTGGTGCAGCTTCTGCAGTAATGCGGTCGATGTATCGGTCTGTCGTGGTGAAGAAAGAGCTGAGCCGCAAGGCGAAGCTCTCGATTTACCGGTCAATCTACGTTCCTACTCTCACCTATGGTCATGAGCTTTGGGTCATGACCGAAAGGACAAGATCCCAGATACAGGCAGCCGAAATGAGCTTTCTCCGCAGGGTGGCCGGGCGATCCCTTAGAGATAGGGTGAGAAGCTCGAGAGGGGTCAGCTGAGGTGGCTTGGGCATCTGTTTCGGATGCCTCCAGAACTTCCTGGGAAGGTGTTCCGGTCCCGTCCCACCGGGAGGAGACCCCGGGGAAGACCTAGGACACGCTGGAGGGACTATGTCTCCCGGCTGGACTGGGAACGCCTTGGTGTCCCCCCGGAAGAGCTGGAGGAAGTGTCTGGGGAGAGGGAAGTCTGGGCATCCCTGCTTAGACTGCTGCCCCCGCGACCCGGCCCCGGATAAGTGGAAGATGATGGATGGATGAACATAAGTATTTGATACATCAGAAAAGCAGAACAAAATATTTGGTACAGAAACCTTTGTTTGCAATTACAGAGATACGTGTCCTGTAGTTCTTGACCAGGTTTGCACACACTGCAGCAGGGATTTTGGCCCACTCCTCCATACAGACCATCTCCAGATCCTTCAGGTTTCGGGGCTGTCGCTGGGTATTCAGCTCCCTCCAAAGATTTTCTATTGGGTTCAGGTCTGGAGACTGGCTAGGCCACTCCAGGACCTTGAGATGCTTCTTACGGAGCCACTCCTTAGTTGCCCTGGCTGTGTGTTCCGGGTCGTTGTCATGCTGGAAGACCCAGCCACGACCCATCTTCAATGCTCTTACTGAGGCGAGTAGGCTGTTGGCCAAGATCTTGCGATACATGGCCCCATCCATCCTCCCCTCAATACGGTGCAGTCGTCCTGTCCCCTTTGCAGAAAAGCATCCCCAAAGAATGATGTTTCCACCTCAATGCTTCACGGTTGGGATGGTGTTCTTGGGGTTGTACTCATCCTTCTTCTTCCTCCAAACACAGCGAGTGGAGTTTAGACCAAAAAGCTCTATTTTTGTGTCATCAGACCACATGACCTTCTCCCATTCCTCCTCTGGATCATCCAGATGGTCATTGGAAAACATCAGACGGGCCTGGACATGCGCTAGATTGAGCAGGGGGACCCAGCGTGCGCTGCAGGATTTTAATCCATGACGGCGTAGTGTGTTACTAATGGTTTTCTTTGAGACTGTGGTCCCAGCTCTCTTCAGGTCATTGACCATGTCCTGCCGTGTAGTTCTGGGCTGATCCCTCACCTTCCTCATGATCATTGATGCCCCATGAGGTGAGATCTTGCATGGAGCCCCAGGCCAAAGGAGATTGACCGTCATCTTGAACTTCTTCCATTTTCTAATAATTGCACCAACAGTTGTTGCCTTCTCACCATGCTGCTTGCCTATTGTCCTGTAGCCCATCCCAGCCTTGTGCAGGTCTACAATTTTATCCCTGATGTCCTTACACAGCTCTCTGGTCTTGGCCATTGTGGAGAGGTTGGAGTCTGTTTGATTGAGTGTGTGGACAGGTGTCTTTTATACAGGTAACGAGTTTAAACAGGTGCAGTTAATACAAGTAATGAGTGGAGAACAGGAGGGCTTCTTAAAGAAAAACTAACAGTTCTGTGAGAGCCGGAATTCTTACTGGTTGGTAGGTGATCAAATACTTATGTCATGCAATAAAATGCAAATTAAATATAAAAAAATCATACAATGTGATTTCCTGGATTTTTGTTTTAGATTCCGTCTCTCACAGTTGAAGTGTACCTATGATAAAAACTACAGACCTATACATGCTTTCTAAGTAGGAAAACCTGCTAAATCGGCAGTGTATCAAATACTTGTTCTCCCCACTGTACGTAGTTCGTCTGCGCTGCATAACTACATTTTTCCTGTGGCCAAGTAACATAGAGTTGTCACATGCTTGATGTCCGATGTCATTGGGTTGTTTCTGTTTGTTGGTGAAGTGATGCATCCATGACTAACTCTACTATGACCATAATACCCTCAAGATTTAGCCGATACCTTTTCAAAAGCTCAGTATCAAATGTTTCTTAAACATCGACCTGATTACGAGGCGGATTTGGTCTTAGTGAGTCCTCTTGACTACTCCTAACTTTTCCCAGATTTAGGAGCTGTTTTTAAAGTTACACACCCACTGTTTTTTTAAGAGTTTCTCCTTTGTCAGCAAGTTAGGAGCTACTTTTAACCTTAAGATGTTTTTTTAATACAACCTCAGTACTATATATATATATATATATATCTTGACAAGTACTACTACTAACCAAAAAGTCACTGCTCATAATATCAAGGATATTGTAGACTACATCAAAACAGAAAGAGTTTGTCACTCACCTCTCTTGCTCTTCTTCTTCCAGATGACGACTCCTATAATAACAGCAGCTATGACCAGGAGTCCAGCTACCACCACTCCAATGATGGGGCCAATGGAGGTTGTGTCTGTAATCACAACAGAGCATTCAGCCTATACTGTTTAATTCCTGTCAATTTAAATATGCGCAGGTAAATGTGAACATTTGGGAGGTAATGTTACTGAAAAGAATCTTGTCACTTTGAAACTTGGAATAACAGGTATATTCAGACGGATGGGTACAGTGTACATTCATTCTCTCTCACCCTCAGTCAGATCCTTGATGAAGTCCTCATCGATACCTGCAACCTGAACCACACACTGATACTTGTTGTTCTTCCTCTCCTCAGGCTTCACATTCAGACGGACACTCGTCTGGAAAGTTCCATCATCATTCTGGAGAGTCTCTCCCATCTCCACATCTTCATGGTGATCTTGTCCATCTTTCTTCCAGGTCACCATGACTCTACTGGGGTAGAAACCTGTAGCGTGGCAGGTCACTGGAGAGGAGGGGGTCTTCTGGAGCAGAGACACTGTTGGAGGGACTGGAGAGAGAGACAGAGAGAGAGGGAGGAATAGAAGAAGAGGGAAGATGGTAAGGGGGAGAGAGAGGAAGACAGGGGGAGAGAGATGAGAGGGACAAAATGGGTGAGACTTTGTATGCACTGTGATTTAGATAATTAATTAGAAGTAGAGAATTAAGGGCACTTCTTACTCCAGTGCTCCCATAACAACTCACATTTTATCTTCAGAAGTACAAAGAAAGAATTTAGGTATTTATAAAACCTATAACATTTATAAAAGACTGATTGTGAATGTGAGGAAGAGAGATTAGAAGAGAGGGGTGAGGAAGGAGAGATAGATGGAAAGGGGAAGAGAAACTGGAAGAAGAAGAGAAATTAGGAGAGAAACGAGGGAGAGAAAAGAGATGGAGGGAGAAAGGTAAATAATAGAAAGGGATAGAAGATGGGTAGAGAAAGAGAGAAAATGAAGAGGGAAGAGGAAGACAGAGATAAGAACGGGAGAAGAAACGAATACTGAAATATCACTTTGTCCTGTCTCTTTTAGCACACCATCATGATCAGTGTCTCTGTACCTGTCCTCATCAGACTGTCCTTCCCATAGGTCACATATTTCTTCAGCCACTCAATACACTCCTGGGTGAAATAGCTTTTAATGTACTCATTGCCAGCTTTGTTACTGTCCCACGTGTTCTTGCTGATGACTGCCTGTGGTTTTGGAGCGATCCATGTCAATGTCTTCAGGTCTAATGAGATGAAATCTTCTCCATCAAATCCAAACTGGTCAAAACCCTCTGACTCCAGTCTCATCATCCCACTCACAGCCATACATGTTCTGGAATGTGTGTACACCTGAGAGAAACAGATAGAGAGACAGAGAGAGATCAAAACTGTCCATTGCTCTGACTGTTCACTGCATCTGTCAGTCTAACAGCGACATTACTGTGATTATCCTCCGTTCAGACGATGACACACCTTCAACACAGAAACAGGCAGGCAGACAGAGCTGATTGAGCAACTATGAGGGTGTGGATCTATTGTAGACCAGATTATGTTGAGCAGGTTCTATGTATTGTCTTGAATATACACATTGTGTTCTTTAAAGTAGTGTTGTTTTAAGTAATACTGTATCAACACTGTGTAAACAGTGTAACAGGCTGTCCCCTATTATGTAATAAATCAATAGAGAAAGTGAGAGAGGAGTCTTTTCTGTCAGGAACAAAAGAAGAAAGAGATGGAGACAATAACATGACCAACATATCTCTCTCAGGCTGCAGGGTTGGACACTTGCTGGAAGGAGCCCCTGGATTGTCTGTTAAGCCCACACACGTAATCATTTTCACTCCCTCAACTTTGGGACACTTGTGCAAATGGTAGGGGGTTTGAGTGGTGGCGTTAGGGACGGGTCCATTTGGGATTTACCATTCTTCTCCCTGTATGACAACTTCCCTGACGTCTATTAACAGGCTACAACAAAGGAAAGGGTGTATTGACACATCTACGGTTCAGGATGTTAATAATCACATTAAACAAGTACATACTGTAAAACAGAGAAATCCTTCCCCCTCCCTCCCCTCCCCTCACCCACATGACAACCCTCCCACCAGACCTCTCCCAGGTCCCAGTCTGATGTACATCCCATCCCAACAGTCCCATGGGTCTGGGAGTGGAACATCTTCAGTCAGTATTACACCCAGAAACCTCTCAGCAGCAGACACAATAATGTCCAGGTTCTCTGACTTCCTGTTAGTTTGACCAATACAGTTAATCACCTCCACTATAAACACCAGAGAACCATCTTCCTCACCTCACGAATGTTAGCTGCTCACTCACCACTTGTGCTGTTTCACAGAATTTTGACATTCCTGTAGTCATAACCCATGGTCCTGTCATCCAAAACGTGCAAATCCAACACTGAAATCCTAATAATCTACTAAAGATAAAGACAAATGAACCAATTCAAGCACAAAGCACAAATTCACTTAAAATGGCACTCTTCGATGTGAGATTGCTCTCAAGTAAGACCTTCCTTTTAAATGATTATATTTTATCCACAAACCAAGATTTTATTTTTTTATCTGAATCCTGGTTGCAGACTAATGACCACAGCCATTTAGCTGAATTGTGTCCTCCTCAATATGGTTGTTTCAGCCAACCCAGGTTAGTGGTCGTGGTGGTGGCCTAGTGACTGTGCATAAGAAAATATTTAAATGTTATCAAGTAAGATGTGATTAATTTTCTTCCTTTGAAGTTCTTTACACTTGACAGCCTGCAACCAACCATATTTGCAATCATTTATCGGCCCCAAAACCGCATGGAGGATGTTTAGCAGAACTTCCTGAATTTGTATCTACCCTTGTTTTAAATAACTACAGAGTTGAAACAATATGTGTTTGGGCAAACACATAACCATGGCCATATATTGGACTTGGTTTTTACCCTTGGTGTTAGTATATCCTCTTTGGAATTATTGGTTATGACTATATCTGACCAAAAATTTATATTTTTTAACTGTGAATCATCGGTTACTCATACTGCCTCACCAAGCTCCTCGGGTACTCCACAACTAAGCGTTTCAAAGTTTTGTACATTGTTTCGGAGTCAAAGCCAACACCTGCCTGATTCCCACACCAATGATCTGGCCGACCATTTCAATTTGATTTGCTTGAACTCATTAGACATCATTGCACCTCTCAAGGTTAGGCATACATCCATAGTAAGAAAGCAGCCCTGGATAAATGACCACATTCGCAGCTGTAAAAGGGAATGCAGGCAGGCAGAGCGCAGATTCTCTAAGTTCATTACCTCATTTATTATTAAATTACAATAAAATGGTTAAGGATGGGAGAACACAGTATTTTTCTCATTGTTACACATGAACACCCCTGGATTTTTATTTAAAACTGTGGATCAGCTGGTAAATCCTGCCCCACTTTGTGGCTCATCTGAAAGCGATGATGACTGTTTTTATCTTATTTTACTGATAAGGTAGAGTCAATCAGAGCCTCTATGACCCCCTCTGCCTCTAACTCTGAGGTCCCTCATCGGCAACAACATAGTTTTAACCAGTGTTATCACACTGACTTGTCCGAGGGTCTTCCAGCCCCCTTGATGTAATACCGACAGTTTTTATTAAAAGTAATTGAATCTGTCGGATTCGGTTTGCTTTCTGTTTTTAATAGCTCCTTATCTACCGTGTCCCTGATTACTTTAAAACTGCTTGTGTGAACCCACTTTTAAAAAAGCCTGGTCTGGATCCCTCCCTCCCTCAAAATTATAGACCAATTTCCAAATTGCATTTTATATCAATGATTTTTTTTTTTAAATGGTGTCCCACCAACAGCTCTCTGTATTAGAAAATAACAACATAATTGAGAAATGTCTATCTGGTTTCAGGAAGTACCACAGCACTGAGACTGCCCTGCTTTGAGTCACCAATGACCGCTTGATGTCTGCTGATGATGGCATGTGCTCAGTCCTAGTACTCCTGGACCTTAGCGCCGCATTCAACACCATTGATCACAACATCCTGTTATACAGACTGAGGCACTGGGTGGGGATGGCACAGCCTTAGAATGGTTTTCATCGTATCTGTCCAACAGGAGGTTCTGTGTCTCTGTGAATAACTATGTCTCTTCGTTTTGTTCTGTTAAATATGGTGTGCCCCAGGGGTTGGTCTTGGGACCTATTTTATTTTCCTTGTATATTCAGAAACACAGTGTCTCTTTTCATATTTACACTGATGACACAGATGCACCTCCCTGTCAGATGCACAGACCCTGGAATGCGGAGTTCACTTACCGACTGCCTTTGTCGTGTCAAAAATTGGATGTCAAATAATTTCCTCCTGCTGAACTCAGACAAAACAGAGATCCTGGTCATTGGGTCCCAGCAGATGGCAAAGCAAATACTGCCATCTGCTGGTTCCTTAGTGGATCTTATCAAGCCTATTGCAAAGAATCTTGGCGTCTGGTTTGACAGTAATTAAAGTTTCAAACAGCGCAGCACAAAATTTCTACAATTGTGTTTTTTCCATCTTAGAAATATATCAATATTAACTTTTAAGGACACAGACCATTTTACATGCTTTTATCTCAACACGCCTGGATTACTGCAACAGCCTTTTTACATGTTTGGCCCAAAAATCGATTAATGGACTCCAGACTGTACAGAACTCAGCTGCCAGACTTTTAACCAGAACTAAGAAACATGATCACATCATGTTTTGGTTTCATTACACTGGCTCCCAGTATGTTTTAGAATTTAACTGATTACTTTTAATGCTCTTCATGGCCTCTCTCCATGTTATGCCTCTGACCCATTAGTCCCATATGCACCGGCACGTATCTTGAGGTCCTCAGACAGAGGTCTGTTGTCTGTTCCAGAGTCTCGACTGAAAACCAAAGGGGACAGAGTGTTTGCAGTCAGGGCCCTGAGGCTCTGGAACAGCCTGCCCGAGGACATCAGGTTGGCTGAGTCAGTGAATTCCTTTAAGTCCCTTCTTAAAACATACTTTTATAATAGAGCCTTTCCTGATTTTAACTGACTTTCTTTTTTATTTTATTTTAACAGTTTTTTAATTTCATTAGTGTTCTTGCTTTTATCATGTATCTTGTCATTTGCTTTACGTGTATTTTATTGTTCTTGCACTGCGAAACACTTTGTAACATGATTTTGAAAAGGGGTCTAAAAATAAAGTTTATTATTATTATGATTATTATTACTGATGTGTCTGTTCCCATAAACCTTTGCACCCCACACTGATTTTCAACACGTTGCAGGTTTTTAACCTCCATCATTTCCTCACCTCTCTTTCCTCCTCCAGTTTCTGTGTCTCTGTGAGTCTTGCTGTTCAGCCCTGGTCTGTTATCTCACCCTCCTTCACACTAACAGACCACTACAACTATTCACATTCAGGATATCAGTCACAGTTTCAACACCATGATGTCCCCTGATTCCTCCACACACTCACTATGTGTCCATACATGTAACACTGTTACACTGTAGTGGTTCATTCCTGTGTCTTACTGGGTAAGATACCCAGTAAGATGCCGTTTTCACACGCATATGACTGAGTGCCTTAACTTAACCACACTGTTTAGCCTTACAGCTTCTATAATTTCCTATGTTTATATCACATTTTTATTCTATTTCTATTTTATTATTCTATGTTTTATTATTATGCTGTCATTTTATGTATTTTATATTTCTCTCCTTTGATTTATTTTGCTATTACATTTCTATTTTGCTATCTTTTACCAATCTTAATGCAAGTTCTGGTGCTATCAGAGTAATAACCTCTGTGTAAATGGAACAATCTGTGGATGAAGGATAATGCAGATTCTTGTGCTGCTGTTTAGACATCGATGTAGGGTATTATCTCACAAAAGGACTGACGAGTGTTGTGGAAATATGTCTAACCAATGTATTCTCACTGATTAAAGGACTGAGTACCCTTGTTCAAATTAGAAAAGGAATGTGGGGGGATCTGGTATTTGCCAAGGGGGCATCATTGACTGGTATCAGCAGATGAAATGGTTACTCTTTATCTGTGCATCTGTATAACTCATCAGGGCATCTATTGTCTGTCCAGATGCTGTAAGAGCTCTTTAGAGTTCAACAGGTTACCCATGTGGGGAGGATAGCTTGCCCCTTGTGTGAAGACTAGGTAGTAATAGAACAAAGGGAATGTGTTTTATTGACATATGGGCAACATCAAACCACACCCCTTTTAACTGTAATAAATACGGACTGTTCATGTATTAAGTCAGAGACACCTCGGACGATTATGTTTGTAAGCGTTTGACGCGTTTCTCATATTTGCAAATAATTAATAAAACTGTTACATTGTGCCAAGAGAATTTCATCTCTGTACTTCCTCATTTAAGAGTTCTGATCGATAAAATTGCCATCACACAAGTTTATCCAAGCACCGGAGCACGAGGATTGAGGTACTGGGGTGGTACAGTAAACAGTTATGGTAACTATAATTCATTGAGAATGAATATAAAATACATGGCATAAATGTCCCCCTGGAGAGAGCCAAGTAGCACATTGATACCAAGATTATCTCACAAAGGGACTGACGGGTTCATCCTAGTGCTGGAATGTGAGGATTGAGATACTGGGGTGTTGAAGTTCATGCAGTCCCCCTGGAGACAGCTGAGTTAGAGAATTGTAACAATCTGACTGTTTTAATTCTATTGCATGTTTTATTTTTATTTTCATTGTAAAGAATGTATGAATTGAGCTATATGAATAAACTTGCGTGCTTGCTGAGGTAAATCATCTCCCAACATACGTAGAACCGACAGACTTTCACCTTCTTTCCAGCTGTTACACGAATTAATCTACATCCATCGACCTCCCAACAACAGTCACTGTCCTGGGAACTCCAGATAAAACCCCATATAACTGGTGCCTTGATACTAACATCACAGCCTGTCACCTCATATTCTGTCAGAATATAACCATTTGGATCAGACCTGCCAGCCCTGTCTCTCATAGCAACAGAAACAGTGTTTTGATCCTGTATCTGTAGATGCCCGACTCAATACACTGTTTAAACTAACCTCCTGTATCCCCTCTTCTACGTACATATTCTTCCTCTCTCTCCTTCTCGTAACGTCACACTGGGTCAACATGTGATCCACTCATTCTATTTTCTGTCAATATTCCCACCTTCCTGTTGGATGTTTCCCTGTCAGACGTAATGATCTGTTCAACCTGCTGTAAACATGGCTTCTCTCCTCTGGTCTTCTAGATGCCCTCCTCCATCTCCAACTGGACCCTGTATTCTGATCAGATGTCTGTCCTGAGTGTCTCTACTCCACTGGTCCTGTCATCTCTTCACCATCATGGTCCATATTATACATTTAGCCTGTTTTTACCATGAACACAACAACGGTCTCCTCACTACTTAGGGTCTGTTTAGTGATGTCATCAGCTGCCTCATTCCTCCACCCCAACATGGACCGGTACCCAAGTCAATCTAATCTGAACCCCTCCACCCCACCATGGACCGGTACCCAAGTCAATCTAATCTGAACCCCGTCTGTCCCACTCTGTCATGTGTTTGTATCACCTCATAGAGGATGTATTTATGATGAGATCTAAATGACTGGAGACTCATTAACACCTCACATGAGTCGGCCCAAACAATCCCTCAGTCCTGTTTTAATTCCCTCCACCCACTTCAGGCCAACAGTACATCCATCAGCTCTGCTGTGTAAACAGCCAGGTGATCCGTGACCAGTTTCCTGATCCGTATCCCATTATAATCCTACAAACACAGTTCCGGTACCACCGGTCCCCATCTTCACATATTCTTCCCACTACCTCGGTCATCAGTCAGTGGCCCAACTGGGTCAGTATCTCTCTCACCTCGTTTTCTGTAAAAAATCTATTCTCTGTCGTAGTCTACAATTTAAGACCGTTGAAACGTAATTGGGAAACACACTCCTACTCCCAAACATCTCCAAAAAAAATGCCACAAGAACGCCTTGCTTTCATACTTTCTCAACTCATCTCGTGATGTTGTCAGTAGGCGCCACTTGTTTCAACTGCCCTTGTGCAGGTAGCCGATGTGTTCTCACTGATGTGTCTGAAGAACAATATTCTCATACCCAAGACACACAGGTCATCATTACTGAGTTATTCAGAAATGTCAACACTTTTACATACATGAATAAAATGACTCCTCCAACCGTCCAACCAGCACTGTAACTTCATTAGAAACACAATCTATAGATAGACTTGCTTTGTTAATATCAACAGCATGTGTGTGTTTTAATAACAAGTCATATATTAGTGTCTCTGGTTATGGAGGAAGTAATATTGTTTTGTTCAGTCTCTCCCTCCCTCTGTTAAGGCTGATCAGATACAGGCAACATCAATCCAGTAAAATAAGAAAGTTGATAAATAATGTCCTTCTGTTTACTAACAAGTAATACAACACACTGTCAACAACCAGTGTCATCTGGTACCTCAAGTTAGTAAACATTCATTAACAAACATCAACAATGAACTGACAGAATTGAAACAGTGATAATTCTGTTCTAATCTACTGGTCTTATTGTGGGACCAACAGTCTACTGCTGTCAGGGTTGATGAGACAGGACACAAGCTCAGAGACAACAGAGGACATTTAATAAAACAACTTGAACTATAACTAAAGAAACAGTGAACATCACTAGACAGAACAACCATAACATAAAGCAACCACCAAACACAGACCCACCAGATACACTGGGAAAGGAAGAACTGAAATAGGATCAGTGGTTATGGAAACAGGTGAGGCTGATAAACAACAGAACAGGTGTCTGTGATCCAAATGAGGTTAGAGAGGGTGTTGGATCTCACTGGCACAGCAACCGGGCCATGCCAGGATGTGGCAGAACCCCCCCAAAGGCTCGGCTTCAGCCACAAGACACAGATGGGGGGGGGGGGGTCCAAAGGTGGCATAGCTCCATGAGCAACCAGAACAGCCGACCCCAAAACCCAGAACCAGAAGGCTGGGCAGGTACCTGTGGTCATACTGTGCTGATAGTCTGGGGGAGGGGCCAAGTTCCTGCCATGAGGTGACGCCCAGAATACGCTCCGCCCTCCTCCACTAACCTGTCCCCTTTCCAGGGAGTCCTTGGTTTTCAGCCATCATGGCACCGTGGCACGGCAGCCGGAGTGATGTTCCTGTGGTGGAGGACTGGTTCCGGCAAGGTGGGGATGTCTGGGATGTGGCCCACTGGAGTCTGCAGTGCATCGGGCAGCGGCACAAAGGTCAGGCCGACCGTCGTCTCAGTGAGGCTGCGGTGTTCGTGCACTGCGACAGGGTCTGGCTGTCTACCCGGGACCTGCCCCTTCGCCTGCCCTGCCGGAAGCTCGGGGTGTGGATTGTGGGGCCGTTTAAAGTCCTGGGGAGGGGGACCGGGGTTCCTTTTATCCTGCAACGTACAGCATCATGAACCCCTCGTCTCATGTCTCCCTCCTCAGGCTGGTGGGGGCTGGGCCCTTCGTGAGGCGGGGCCACGGACGTTCTTAAGCCCCATTTGGACATGACAGCGTTTTCGGTCCGGTCCATCCAGGATTCGAGGTGTCGGGGGAAGGCTCCAGTACCTTGTGGAGTGGTCCTCGTCCTTGTAGTCATCTTCTGGGCGTCGACGCGGTGCTGCAGGAGCAGCGCCTCCCGGGGGGGGGCCACTGTCATGACTCCACCCGGGACCCTCCCCTCCCCTTGCGGGGGGGCATCCCAGCTTCGTGTCTCTGTGTCACCAGTCTACTAGCCATCGTCCTGTTTCCCATGTGGACATGAACACATCCCAGACTCTCCTGTCTTATTACTCACACCTGTTTCCATCACCTCATCTCCCTGTGTATATTTGTCCCCCATCACCCAGTGTCTTTATCCAGTATTATCTGTTCCCTTTACGTGAGTCATGTGTTTGCGGCGGCACCTCCACTTGTTGACCTCCACTGCTTGGGTCATGTTTTGACACATTATGCCAGCCCTCTGGTTGGACGTCCCCACAACTACAGCCCTCTGGTTGGACGTCGCCACAACTACAGCTCTCTGGTTGACGTCCCCACAACTACAGCCCTCTGGTTGGACGTCCCCACAACTACAGCCCCCTGGTTGGACGTCCCCACAACTACAGCACTCTGGTTGGACGTCCCCACAAGTACAGCACTCTGATTGGACGTCCCCACAACTACAGCACTCTGATTGGACGTCCCCACAACTACAGCCCTCTGGTTGGATGTCCTCACAACTACAGCACTCTGGTTGGACGTCCTCACAACTACAGCACTCTGATTGGACGTCCCCACAACTACAGCCCTCTGGTTGGATGTCCTCACAACTACAGCACTCTGGTTGGACGTCCTCACAACTACAGCACTTGGCTGGTTGCATTCTGTGTGATTTCACATGACGTCCTCCTTTCAGATGTCCACTCCAGTTATAACCTTTAACCTACTGCCTCCCTGCTCTACTCTACCTTACATCTTCCTATTCGCTTCAATCTTAGCTTCGTTCTTGTGCACCATATCCCTACATAGAACCAACAAGTTCACCTTGAAAAAATAAGTTGGGAATTTGTTGGGACTAGGATTTCCTCCAAACCAACTCATGAAAATGGGAACTATAAACCTGTTGTGTCAGTTAGACAAGAGTGGTTCTGATTATGAATACAAAAAAATAGTTTCACATACATTCAAGCAACTCCATTGGAGGGTTGAAATGTGTATTTTAATGTAGATCTAACATAATTTTTTTATGTATGTAACCTGATTATTTGGATCAAATCATGCACCAATAAGTAGCACTGTCATTGGCCAGGCTTGCAGACATGGAGGGATTTGGAAAAAAATATAATCTGATACTGACATTTCAGTAAGAGATTCATACTACCAATCTTCAGCCATCCTGAGAGTGGCTACACTACTGTGTTATCAGAATAAACCACAGATCAACAGGTACTGGCTGAACAGTTTGTACTGTAACACAAGTCAAAATAGAGCAAACCCATCAGTTCCACATCTACAGAAATCAATGCAGAGAAACAACCTCTGAAATCAGGTAACAATGCTGTATCGAGATTGTTTGAAAGTCACCAAATCAGGAAGGGAGAGGCAGATTTGTATAATTAACTCAAGTTACACATTTTCTAGTCCTCTGTATACCTTATTCAGAACTCCTAGAATAGAAATGATTGTAACCTTTTGATAGTTTAAAAGCATAAAAATCCTATGCCGATCACAACAGATGAAGTAGAGATGAAGGACCCTACCTCTACTTTGGTTGGAATGCTGCTTTACAATATCGATACTGGCTTTGAAAGTCTGCTGGGTGCCCATTAACTTTCCCTTTTCCCTCTCCCAGTACTGTGCATCTACTGCCTTGTTCATCCAGTCCTGTTTGGGCACCGCTCTTTGACTGACACTGTCATAGTGAAACATCTGAACACCATCCACCATGCCGACAGCCACAAACTCAGGGAAGTTTGGAACTTCAGAGGATGCGGTGTAGAAATACTTCAGGGAGTGAGTCACTAAAAGAAAAACAAAGTAAATGTTAACGTTGAATTTACATGCTCCTGCAAGTCGACCAACATTTGTATATTTTTATCTATACGGCAATTTTTGGGGAGCTGACAATATATTTAAGCACTATATTCAGACTGAACAGTTATCAACATGACAAAAACATTTTATATAATGTCCTTAATACAAGAAGGGAGTCTGGTAAGAGACCAGCTTGGCTGCACATCATCTCTGAACACTTGGCAGAAGGACCTGAAATAATATAATTTTATTGAGAATGTTGATTTTTAATCCTAGATAGGAGGGCTGCTGAACACAGATGTCATGTTTTAAATGTCTCTATTTTTTAGACTCTCTTCTCTATATGCACTTACACCTTCAGCTCTTAATGTAACATTTCTTTTATGTTGTTTTGAGCTAATTAGAAAAAAAAAGATGAACATTTCAATGTGAACTCCCTGGTTAAATAAAGGATGAATAATTATCTGAGAAAATAAATATAGGCCCTATTGATAATCATTTTATGGAATATAACAGTGAAAGTACTAAATAAGATGCCATTAGCTCCTTTCCTTTAGACAATATACTGTACAAAGGGCTTCTGTATTCATCCCCTGATAGAACATGCCAAGTGGTAAATACGATTTGATTCACATTCAGCCAAAGGTACTTCTGCGAAATGTACAGATATGACAGATATAACTACTTCAGGTTTACAAATACACTACTGTTCAAAAGTTAGGGGTCACTTAGAAGTGTCTTTGTTTTCAAAAGGAAAGCATATTTTGGCCCATTAAGATAACATCAAATTGATCAGAAATACAGTGTAGACATTGTTAATGTTGTAAATGACTATTGTAGCTGGAAACAGCAATTTGTATGGAATATCTACGTAGACGTACAGAGGCCCTATATCAGCAAAAATAAGTCCTGTGTTCCAATGGCACTTTTGAAAAACAAGGACATTTCTAAGTGACCCCAAACTTTTGAATGGTAGTGTATATGTATATACAGTTGAATACTAAAAACAATGATTTTTGTTACAATATTTAATTGTTACAATATTTAATAGATTGTAAAGAGTGTATATATATATATATATATATATATAAAATAACTCAAGAGCATGATCACTGACTGACAGGTAAGAACACACTGTAATTTACTGTTGGGATTTGGGCCATGGAGGTCATAGGTCATTTTAATAGTTTCATGTTCCGGCTGCTACTAAATGTATGGATGCACTGATATGTCGACCAGCAATGCAGTTCGCTTTAAAGTGGTCAATTATCTTTGAGAGAATGTGCTTTAGTCTAAAAAACTTGCCCAATCTGCTCAAGCCATTTTTCCTATTGTTTTATTGATATTATTTATTCTCTGTTGCGGTTTTATGGATGGTCGATTCCTGAGAGTAGCCTTGTATTTAAAAGCGTCTTGCCGCCAGACGGACGCGGTCCATTAGACCGAGGCAACCGCCAGAGAAAATGAAGCCAGCAGCATCTCGCAAGAAATGGGAGTGACGTATTCGGCGGCAAACGTTTCATCCCCGCCAGCAGGACGCACCTATAGACGACAGCTTAGGGCCGGCGGCAAAAAGA